>NC_056744.1:1249602805-1249885305 GCF_019279795.1 Protopterus annectens | reverse complement strand
TATCTCCTTTTTCATCATCTGGTCCTGTGTGGTATGCTTAGAAAAGCTCATTTTCAGTAGATTCAGATACCTTCCTTCTTGTTTTTAACAGGAAAAATAATGTTTAAAGCCAAATATTTTTGCACTGTAGACTTCTAGTGATATTAGTAGAAGTAATTCAACAAAATAGGTTTGTCTACAATATCTAGTTTTTAAAAATTCCTGTCAGAAATATCTTTTGAGTGCAGAGCTGAGAAAAGATGCTGCCAACCAGTCTACATCCTAGCCACGCCCCCTTTGAAGTGGATTCTGACTTAGACAAGGCTTCATCAAAGGAAGTTTTTAACAAGCCTTTAAGAATCAACTTATTTTGATGTTCTGCCAATGTTCTTGAACTGAAGCCTTGGCAGACAGAACAGGCAATTTCCAAATGGGGTGCACCCAAGCAATACACACATGAAAGATGCCTGCTGAATTGGGCATCTTTTGTCCACAATCCTTGCACTGTTTGAATCTTAAAGTGCCTTTTGTTTTTCTGCCATTTCAAAAGAAAGGCATATAGGCTCACACACACACCGGATAGACAAAAAAATCTACCAACAATGGTTCATGGGTTCATTGGTTCATACTAGGCTATCTGCCCAAGGGCATTTATAAGCCTAGCCCAGAGTTTTGTGGCTTTCGCCACCCCTTTAGTTTGAATGATACTAAGCCCATTATGTTGTTGTGCCTCTGTCCAGCAGTGACACTGAGGTAATCCCTGGGGTATATCTGCGATCTCCCATCCATTGGTCAAGATTTCTCTTGAACAAGGCCAGCGAGGTGCTCTGCCTCACGTGTACCGTGATTTTGTTTCACAGCATGGGAAGTCTCTGGGTGATGAATCTGTCCCTCCAACACGTCCTATTAATAACCGTGTCAAGGTTTAAATCTCCCGCCCTTGTAGTTCTGAGGGATCTAGACTTTTTGAGGTGGAGCATGTTCATCAGTTCTGGGTTGGACATGGCCTTGTATGTCAGGCACAGGTCACCTCTGAGCAGACAGTAAGCGACTGAATAGAGCTGGAGTTCCTTCAGTCGGGCAGCATAAGACATATTTTTGAGACCCTTTATCCTTTTGGTGAGAAACTTTTGGGGCCTTTCCAGTTGCTGCAAGTGTCGGGTCAGATACATTCCGAATGGGGCATTGTACTCAATCATTGGTCTGATGAGTGATGAGTACAGGGGGACGATGACCTCCCTTGATCTAGATGTGAATCCCTTCATGATCAGGTGGGCAATGTAGAAGGTCTTCCTAACTACTTTGGCGACGTGAGTGTCAAACGAAAGGTTACTGTCAACCTGGGTCCCCAGATCCCTGATAACCTCTTCGTGCTCAGTGGATTGCCACCTATATGGTAGCTGGGGGTAACCTTGTTTTTCCCGAAGGGTATAACTATGCATTTTTTGGCGTTTAACTTTAGTCCATGGCTCTGGCACCAGTTATCCGTTTCTATGAGACCCTTCTGAAGGATATCTGTGTCAGATGTGTTCTCGACTGTGGCACCCAGTTTGCAGTCATCTGCAAATTTTGTCAGCCATAACCCTCCTGTGTTTGCTTGTACTTCTGAGAAGTAGATGCCGAACAAGAGTGGGCCCAGGAATGAGCCTTGTGGGACACCACTTGTGACAGGTTTTGAGTCTGACATGGCACCAGCAACTCTCACCCTGTGGGTTCTGTCACTTAGCCAGTTTGCTACCCATCTTGTGACGTATGGGTTAACATTTAAGCTGATGAGTTTTTCAATGATACCTGAGTGGGGTATTGTGTCGAAAGCCTTGGCCAGGTCGAGGTAGGCTGTGTGGACTGCCTTCCTCATCAATGGCCTTGGTGACTGTTTCAAAAAAGTCAACCAAGTTTAAAAGGCATGATCTGCCTTTGACAAAGCCAAACTGGGTTGGATCCAAAGTCTGCAAGTCCCCTATGTCTTTATTTATGAGTTCATTTATGATCCTCTCCATGGCTTTGCAGATCAGGCTTGTCAAGCTGATGGGGCGGTAATTTCCAGGGTCGGTGGAGGCACCGCCTTTGTGAAGTGGGACCACAGTTGCCGTATGCCACTCCTTGGGTACATATCCTGAGGTGAGGCTAAGATTAAACAGCTGTCCTAACTGTGGGTTTAATTCTTCATTGAGTTCGTGGAGCACACAACCGGGGACACCATCTGGTCCCATGGATGCTGTGTTTTTCGCCTTGGAGAGAGCAGTTCTCACCTGAGCGTTAGAGATGTTTGGGGGGCTACAATCCTCTGGTATAGATATCTCTCCTTTTGGGGAGTTTGCACTGAACCTGTCAGCCAGTATGTTGGCAATGTCTGTAGGTTCAGTGATTTTTACATCATTTTGAACTAATTCTGAGCATATCTGGGTGTTTCCTCCCAGGTTTCTGACATAGCTAAAGAAGGCCTTATGATTGTCTTTTGAGTCCTTAGCGATTTTTCTCTCAAAATTTGCCTTGGATGACTTTATTAGAGATCGTAGTTTTTTACTTATGATGATCAATGGTGTCTTACCTTTTAGGGATTTTGCTCTATCTTGGAGTAGCTTCCTCCTTTTGTTGTAGAGTTTGTTTATGGCTGGGGTCCACCAGACTGGACGCTTGGTAGAGAAAAATACCAGAATTGGTAAAGGAGGGAATACCAGCAATGGTAAGAGAAGAGATTACCTAAAGGTAAAGGGAGGGAAAGGTTACCAACAATGGTAATAAAAATACTGTTAAGGTAAAAAGGGCAGAGATGCAGATTCACACACTAGATATAAAACGAGAGAGAAATAGATCAATTGTAAAAAGACAGAAACCAAATTCTCAAGGAGAAAAAATATATTTTAAACACTTAGCTGGAGAGTATCGGCTGACATGTCTTGTTATCAGAGTGGCAAATGGGATCTGGGGTAATACACAGAAGGGTATTGTGGGTAGAGTCTTAGCTTGAGAGTATTTTGGCTGGCGCAAGCTGTATAACAGCTGAGCCAGTTCCGAGGATCGGAACCAAGTCTCATTCGTCAAGAATGAATGAAGATTGACAACATCAGATCAATACTTATTTGGAGGGAATGACAAAGGTTAAAGTATTGCAGAATAGGGGGAATCTCACAGAACAAGAGAAGAAGCAATTGCAGAATGTTAAACAGAAAATAAGGGATTACCTCGATAATATGCATGAGTTTAGAAAGACTGCTGTTAAAAAGAAGTTATGTAGTCACCATAATGTTCCATCTGTGTTTGCTTCAGTCTTCAACAAACCTGTGGGTCTTGGTTCCAACCTCAGAACTGACATGGCCACTAACAAGTTAAAGATTCCAAGCTAGAGTTCCTCCCACCCTACCCATACTCTCTCACTCCTCCCAGATAATTCAGATCGAGTTTGCTGTTAATTTTTCCAGCATAATATATATATATATATATTCTAATAAGAGAGCTTAAAGGATGCTAAAGAGCTCAAAACAGGAATGAAGGTTCCTAGTGCTATCCATCAGGTCCTTCAGATACAAGGAAGGGGAAAGGAGGGAGGGAAGGTTGATGATGACTGAAGCAGCCAATACTGATGGAGTGTTATAGTGAGTACTTAACTTCTTTATCTGATGTTGTCTGTTCAGTCTTCATCAAACCTGTGGGAAAGAGTCCTCAGCAACACAGATCTGGGTGGCCTCATGGAAGGATATTCTGGGCTACTGCAGAGCCAAAAGCAGCCCTATTCCTGGAAATGATATCAAGTTTGCAATACAAAATAAAAGTGTGAGAACTTGCCCATGAAGCAGCCACACAAACGTCTTCCAAAGAAACCTTTGGCCAAAAGGCCTGAGACATGGCAGTGGATCTCATGGAATGAGCTCTAACTTGCCTAGGAAAAGGAACATTCTTTGATGAACAAACATAAGAAATACAATCCTGCAACCATCAAGCAATAGTAGTTTTGGCAACAGCTTTTCCTTTCTTGGAATCTGAGAAAGCCACAAACAGCTGGTCAGATTTTCTGAAAAATTTTGTTCTATCCAGATAAAAGTGCAATTGTCTATGAACGTCTAAAAGGTGCAACATACATTCTCCCTTATTCTGAAAAATTCTAAAGAACACAGGGAGGTTAATAGATTGATTAATGGTATTTACTGAAATGATCTTTGGAAGAAAGAGGGATTAGTACATAGAGTAACTCTGTCTTTATGAAAAATAAAGTAGGGGGATTTGGAAGATAAGGCTTGACACCCTTTTGGCAGAAGGAATGGCTATTAAGAAAGCTGTTTTCCAGGACAAAATTGTAAATCTTTCGCAGTGGGTTCAAAAGGAGGTAAGGTCACAGCTTGGAGAACCAACATGACAGCTCATGGAAAGATAGGATCTTTAACAGGGGGATGAAGAAGAAACGTAGCTCTGAGAAAAGCTTTGCAAAGCCTAGAATAAGCTAAGGATCCAGCATTTTTTCCAATATGGAAATTAGAAATGGCTACCAACTGAACTTTGACAGTAGGAAAACTGGCCCCCGAATGAAACAGACCAGCTAGGAAATCCAAGACTGCTGAAATGGGCACCATGAGAGGGTCAATGTGATGCTGCTGGCCCAAATGTAAAACTTTTTCACTTACTTTTATAAATCTTCCTTGTAGAGGTTTTATGGGTGGAAATCAGAATCCTCTGAACTGGGGAAGAAAGCCTGGAATGTCTAGCCATCATTGGAGACGGAGAAACCATGCGGTTGATTTCAACTTGGGAAGATCCACATGGAGTTGCCCTGAGGGGTGAGAAAGAAGATCTGGAGAGAGTTCCAGCATCCATGGAGGACAAACCAGATGAGACCACAGGAAGATGGACCAGACTTGTTGAGGCCAAAAAGGAGCAATGAGGATCACTTTGCTCTTCAACATGCATCAACCTGCATGCTTTCTGAAGAAATTTGGGGATCAGAGGAACAAGTGGGAAAGAATAAAGTAGACCAGGGGGATGAAGCATGGACTAGAGAATCTCTTGGTGACTGTCTCTGTGGAGGGATCAGGGCAAAGTAACTACTGCATTTTTAAACCCTATCAAACAGCAAAGTGTAGTTCCCACCATGGGAATCAGTGAGCCTCCAGTAAGTGTGTCTTGTTCCAGTGCCTGCTGCAAAAAAGAAAAAAAATCTTTGCATAAATGTCTAGGTAGAGTGGAAAAATATGCAACTATTTGTACGAACTGTCAAGTCCTTGATAGTATGCTTAATTTACCTAATCATTAAATATATTAAATATAAGCAAAATATTAATCCATCTATAACAGAAACAAGTAGAAAATAATTAATGGACCTTTATATTTAATGGAGTTAACCATATGAATGCACTTAATGCCATTGTACTGTTCCAACTGATCTGATGAAGCCTCACCTACTTATTGGTAGTTAGGCAAAAGCATGCTGGACTACTGAGTTTATTATTTTGTTCTTTTTCCTTACTTACATCAGTTTCAGTAACATCAGTAAAATTATGGTATTTCTCATGGCCAAAATGTATATTTTCCTTTATGTCGGCATAGTCACACAAACATAACCTCATCTCTCAGTTTATTTAATAAACCTCCCTAGGCTCAGTTTATGTGGCCTGAGCCAATTTCCTTTCTGCACTGATTAGATTCACCACTTCCTAGTACTACTTTCACACAAGAACTTCTAAGATGGCTGCACACTGAATAACAGCTTAATTTTAGGTCTCCATGTGTGAAGACAGAAACTCAGATAAGACAGCCAGTGAATTTGTCTTTTTGGGTATATTTCAGTAACTGGTTAATAAGTGCACTGCCTGAATGCCAAGAAAAAAAGAAATTTAGAGAACCTGAAAGAAAATCAACCATAAAACATGAGGAGAAAACACTGACTGGGAAGAATTCTGCAGCTGTTCAGCAAAAAGCAGTGCAAGTTCCAGCTTTGGTGCAACACAAAACTTCTAGTAATCTAGAGGAAAAAATAAGCCAAATGTACTCAGAGCTGAGTACAATAAATAAAAAAAGATGGAGTGCATCAAGTCATATAAAAATGGTTGGAAAAATGCAAACAGAGGTCAAAATGAAGAATAGGCTGAATATGAGACTGCTGAAGAAGACATGTTCCAAAAAATAATGGAATTAGAGGACAGAGCACTTAGGGAAGAACCTAAGATTTTCTGCTGTACCAGAGAAGCTTGAAGGAACAAACTGTATTAAGTTTATGAAAGCACAAATAAGCAACTGGACTGGTATTCCACAACAGGACATGTTAATTGAAAAGGCACATCATGCGTATGCTACAAACCTGGCCATAAGAAAGCAACCTAGACCTTTAGTAGTAAAGATGCAATCCTACCGACAGAAAGAATTGATTATGACAAAGCTTTGGCAGAAGGACACAGTACTAAAAGTGGGTGACAGCAGAGTGTGGAAAATGATTACTCACCAAAACAGGACTATATTTATTCCACTAATCAGGGAATGTTGAGAGGCAGGAACAAGATTCCAACTGATGTATCCAACAATTTTCAGAATATTCTTTCCTGGAGGGTCAAAATCATTTTTGATGCAGAACATGCTAAGGAGGAAATGCAAACGTTTGTCCTTCAAAAAGTGAGCTATGAAGCAGGAGATTCTGGTTTTTGTTCTTTTGGTAATAAAGCCATACAGTGATTTTGCCAGTGAAACCTTTTCCAATATTTCATAGGAAAATGCTTGAGAGATAGACAAAAGCACAGGAGCTGACTAGAATAACCAGAAGTATGTTTGAAATGCAGCACAGTTTATATATGGGAGATGAAGATCAACATGAAGAAAACCAGCAATTTGGAAATTGTCAGATTACAAAGCATTAATTATATTTATGAAACACGAAAGTACAAGAAAACCTGGAATTATTGGATGTTTTTGTCTTTGTTAAACTTTTAGGGGACCCCAAAGCATATGCCCTACTTCATGTCATTAATGTTTGAAAAAACATTTAGGAAAGAGAAAGAGAAAAGAAGGAGTTAACTGCAAGTAACATGACATTTTGTTTTTCGCAGTAGTATTTTTATGATGCATGACATACTTTGCATGCTATAAAGTAAGCTTTCTTGGTTATTTTTTGTTTTTTATTTACCAAGGCAATGAAGAAATAATATATACCAACCTCAAAATTAACCAAAACAAAACCATCAACGTAACTGGATGCTACTTCCCACCTGGCCAAAACATCCCTCCACTAGAAAACCACCTTAGCTGGTCTACCCACAATCTACCCCAAGAAACTATCATCTTAGGTGATTTCAATATTGACTGGCAATCCTGTTCTGGCAACAATCCAACCCATCATGTACACCTTCATGGCTTCACCCAACTAGTCCAGTCACCAACCAGGATAAATAAAAACTCCAGCAAGCACACTACCCTGGACTGGATACTAGTCAGTAAGAGCCCCAGTCATATATAACAGGCTGCTTATCAGATAGCCTCAGTGATCACTCCCCAACATTCCTACTCAAAAAATACCTATACCAAGCTAAACCTGTCATCTACCGTCAAATACGTAAAAAAATAAACTTTAACCCACTCACATTCATCTCATTCCTCAAAGAATGCAACTGGAATCCTCTAAAGTACCTCAGTCTAGATGATGCAGTTGAATTTTTTAATACTACCTTCCTGAACATCCTTAATTACCACGCCCCCATAAGATTTTCCAGAACCAAAGCACAACCCTCCCCATGGCTACAGAAAACCTCTAAGTCAGAAATGAAAAACAGGGATAAAGCCTGGGAGCACTGGCACAAAACCAAAACCCCCTCAGCTAGACAGAAATTCCTAGAAATACACAATAGAGTCAAAAATCTAATAAAACAGGACAAATTCCAATACTACCAGTCTGCCCTAGACTCCTCACAACACAGCCCCAAACAACTCTGGCCCTCCATAAACTCCATCCTCCACCCAGGTAAAGTCAGCACCCCTCCTCCTAACATCCCTCACTCCTCAGAAAATATTGCTACCTCATTCAACACACACTTCACCCAAACCATACTATCACTAACTAAACAACACAACACCCCTTCCCTCCAACCCACACCTTCAACTAGTAATCTCCCCACTGCCTTCTCTTTTTCTCCTGTACCTACCTCCAACATAAAAAAACTCTTAACTAAACTTAAACCCACCAAATTAGCAGCAGACATCCTCCCAAGTGAATACCTACAAATCGCAGCTGATGCTCTGGTCTACCCAGTATCCATCTTGATTAACCGATCTCTGTCAGAAAGTTACGTTCCCACACTGTGGAAAGTATCACATATAATTCCCCTCCGCAGAACTAATCAATTACCACCCCATAGCTATTCTCTCTCCACTCTCCAAAATACTAGAGAGATGCATACACTCTCAGGTCTCAGACTACCTCCTTACTAACAACCTCTTTTCCAGTACTCAGCATGGTTTCCAACCAAACCATAGCACCACCACTGCCTTACTCTCCTTTACTAACACTATCCTTCAGCATAAAAACAATAGCTATATCTCCTCTGCTACTTTCCTAGACCTATCTAAAGCATTTGACATGGTCCCACACAAGCAACTTATCTCTGTCCTCAATAACCTATCCTTCTCACAATCAGTCACCAACTGGTTTCAGAGTTACCTGTCTGACCACCAACAATCCGTTGTATGGCAGAATGACATATCTCCCCAACTATCTGTCTCCATAGGGGTTCCCCAAGGATCTATCCTTGGACCCCCACTCTTCTCTGTTTACACCAATAATTTAGCCTCTGCCACCAAACATGGCACACTCATACAATACACAGATGACTCGACCATCATCTGCTCAGCCCAGTCCCTACCCAAACTGCAAAAAGTCACACAGGAAGCTTTTTCCTCTGTTGAAACTTGGTTATCCGATGCCCAATTAATACTCAACCCAAACAAAACTAAACAACTCATCTTCCAACCCACCAAACATACTCAAAACAACTCTCACTTTAACATCACAGCAAAAGACAACACCACTATATACCCAACTGAACACACCAAATTGCTAGGAGTGGAAATAAACAATAAACTAAAATTTGACATTCACATATCCATGACCATAAAAAAAGTCCACAAAAACCTAGGAGCGTTATACAGAAATAAGCAATTTCTCACCAAAGCAGCAAAGATTTCAATAGCAAATCCCCACCTTATCTCCACCCTATTTTATGCCTCTCCAATATATACCAACCTAAGGCAATGTGATCTAAACAAGCTAGAGACCTGCTACAACAAAATCGCCAATTTTGCCACAGGGGCATCCTACTGTAGTCACCACTGTCTCTCACTTGCTGAACTGGGCTGGCTTGAACTCCCTCACCTCCTTCAGTGGTATCAACTCTCACTCGCCCACAAACTAATAAACCATCCACTAAATGTCCCATCCCTCCAGAATCTACTCCAACCCTATTGCACCACCAGACCACTAAGATCCAGCAACAAAAATCACTTGCAGATCACTAAAGCCAATAACTCTGCTAGTGAAGCACTATTCTTTTGTGCCATAACCAAATTATGGAACTCACTCCCACCCACAATTACCTCCGTACCATCATGCACCCACTTCAAAACTTTACTAAAAGCGCACCTAAAAACATGCTGGCTATGCCCTTGCAACTCCCACTCTAATATCATCCACTCCATCCAACCACTACCTTTCTTTCCACTCCACTAACTACCTTGATTATAGCAAGCTCAGATGCTCATAAACCTAGTACTTATTATACAGCGGAACTTCTCATTGTAACATTTGTTAATGTCTGTTATGTACTTCACAGATAAAGATTCTAGTTGTCTACTGATGCACTATGTTCTTCATCTGTAAATATGTTGTAAGCAATTGCTATGTTAAATTGTTAATCACTATGTAATCCAATGTAACTACTGTCTGTTTATTTTACTATGGAGCTTTTCTCCCCGGGCCTCCGCTGAAAATGGACCTATGTCTAGTCAGACTCTCCCGGTCAACAAATTTAAATAAAATAAATAAAATAAATAAATTTTTGAGTGTAACAGGGATGCTAAAGTAAACAGGTGCCCCTGTTTTTTTCTTCTTCTTTCTTTCTCTTTGTTCAGTTTTAAGAAATGTAGCCACTACAGTGTAATAAAAGAAGAAAAGTCTGGTCAAAAGAGCATGGTACAAGAAAAATGTATTTGCTCTTTCTTACTCTTCCACAGGGGAATGACTAGATTAAGGCCCTTGGCCTGATCTAGTAAAAAGTTTTAAGGGAAAGCAAATAAAAAAAGATCACTGAATATAACAAAAGGTTTTCCTTTAGCAAATAAATGAGTGCTTGTAGATGTACCTGTGCATCTGGTTCTCATGTCCCCTTGGAAATAATCTGATAAGGGGTAATAAAAACAGAAAACTACTTTCTTTTAATTTTGCTTTCAATGGCTAAGAGATAATGTTTTCTGAAAGCATTCAAGTGTTCTTCCAATCTGGGAGATGAATAAAGATAAGACAATACTTAGTAGAAGCACAGACTGTACCATGTGTCTTAGCATGGATAACCTTCTTTATAGGTTAATCCAAGTCTAAGAATGGCTTCCAGTCTGGGACGATTGTTCTTATTAGGAGGGTTAAACTTCAATATTTTAACATGTACATAGTTTTGTGTTTTAGTATTAAGTTACTAGGTTTTAGAAGTGTAGGGGTGTGTTTTTTTGTTTTTGTTTGAGGGTTTTTACTAACTATTAAAGTTATGTATACACCATAACTATGCATCTGTGTTGTCCACTTTCATTCTCCCTCAACAAATGGGACTTGGATCCGACTCAGATGCTTTTCTCTAGATTCTTGGATCCAACTCTTGAGCTTCTCCCTTTGCCCATAATGCCCCTGACCACCGCGTTACCTCAGATCAGGTTTGCTGTTACTATATAACCAACAGAATATAAAGTATAATAATAATACGGAGAAAGAGTAGAATAACAGAATAGGGTCTCAAAGAGGAACAGTGGTTCCTAACAAAAATTTCATCAGGTCACTCCCAAAGACATAGATAGCGGGAAGGTGGGGGGAAGTTGAGGAAGAATGAAAATGGACAACACAGATGCATGGTTATCATGAGTAAATAACTTTAATATCTGATGTTGTCATTTTCAATCATTCCTCAACAAATGGGACAGAGTCCCCAGCCATGTTAACCTTGGGTGGACCTCATGGAAGGATGTTCCGGAGAACTACAGAACCAAATTTTAGTCTAGAGAAACGTGCCAACAGTTAAACTACAGTAAGGCTAAGGTCACTGAGGCGTACATTCACTTCCTGTATCTGTCCAATACCCTAGATTTTCTATTACGGGGATAGACAGAGGAGCTCTGTTCAGCCAGCTCCTTCTTGGTGGCTGCCATAACAAACATGGCATCTACAGGGATTCCTTTACTGCAAAACTATCCATCTTTTGGTGCTCCAAGGATCTTATCTGGACATCAAGAAATTGGTTCTATGGTATCCAGCTCCTTCCATGCCAAGCCAGAGACAAGATCTATAAGCTCATCTGGTGGGGGGGGGGGGTAACCCAAGTCATACATGGGCTAGACCCACAAACTTCTAGGAACACTGATTGCTCCTGGGAAGGAGTTTCAGAGGACCAACAACCTTTTTGCCATAGGATTTCTAGAATGTTTCTCAAGGAGTTGTCTTCTGGTTGTGATCTTGGGGACCCCTTCATCAAAATCAGTGTCTTATTTTAAATATTCCTGAGGTGAATCTAAGTGCCTCCTTTTGCACAACCTTTTCTGGGGGACCTCTTCAGTGAGTTGCTCTAGAGAAGTATTGGAAGAGGCAGTGAGTTTCCCTAACTGAAACTCTCTGGAAGCTCTTACTGGCTTCCATGTGGAGTAGACGGAAAAGACTCAGAAATAGGATCCAAAAGGGCAACAGGGATAGGATCCAAGTAGGTATGATTTGAAACACCTCTTGGATGGGAGAAAGCCCTCTCCACCACCTCAAAGGCAAATGGACCAGGAGAAGCTGAGATAAATCTCATCAAAGCCAACCAGGTCCCCCCAATCCTCCACTCAGAGGAAGGAGTCACAGCTGAGCTGTCCAACACCAAGGGTCCGAGGTGAAGTAATGGCTCTGACATTTTCAGAATCAGAGTCATCCCTCCGGATCCAACTCTGACGCTTCAGCTCCGAGACTCGTCCTGCTTAAGGGGAGTTGGTAATGAATGGGTCAGGGAAGTTCCTGGAGTCGAAGATGAAGGCAGCTTCAGATCCAAAGCTTCAACTCATGGAGATTTTGGATGAGAGGGCTCTGAAGCAGTAAGTCAGATCAGAGAAGGAAAAATGACAGTACATGAGGAAGCCTTAAGGCTCAAGGGTCCGTTGGGAGATAGAGACAGTAAAAACCCAATCTGGATCTCTGTTCTGAGAAATTTTGTCATCACCCTATCCAACTCTGCTTCAGAAAGACTTCAGGAGGGCCTGATCGATGGAAAGAGGTTGAGATGACTTTCTGGTGTAAGAAAGGAGACCTCAGTCTTGGGGACATTGGCTCCAGAGAAAAGTAAGGTCTCCTGAGACAAGGAGACTTGGAGGTTGAAGGAGTTGGAGCCATGGTTTTCAGATATAACTGGGTATCTTTGCTGGTGACTCTATGTCAGAGCAGTTTTGGGAAACTGAAGAGGAAAGCACTTTCTATGCTCCCTGGGTTCAGTAGATTTGGATTTCTGTGACGGCGTTTGAGCCCCTTAAGTTGAAAAACAGAAGAAAGTGCAGAAGCAGGGATAAGGCCATTAAGTACTAGCGTGTTGCGTTGGTCAATGATAACTCTGGCATTTTAACCAGTGCAAACAGTACAAGAAGTATATAAATGCCAAGGCCCTAAACAATAAATGCACTCCTTTGGACATCAGAGATGGGAATCTTATGCCCACAAGAAGTGCACTTCTTAAAGCCAGTAGGCTTTTCAGCCATAACTACCAACTATGACTAAGCCCAAAAACACCAGCAAAGTGAGAAAAGTTTTAAGGAGAGAGATTTTTTTAAAAACAGAGGTTAGAGAGGAACAGAAATAGCTGTACCAAAAATGGTAATGAGCCTACCTTATAAGAAGGTAACTGAGAAGAGAAATGATACCAACAATGGTAAAAATAGATACCAAAAATGGTATAACATGAATTAACTAAGTGGGTAAGAGTGGATGCCTATACAAAAGTTATAAAAAGTTCAACAGAAATAAAATGTATGTTTTTTACTCACTAACTTGGAGAAAATTACTGCCTGAGCTTGAGAGAACACAATCCCGACTGAATCATTAGAGCAGCAAATGAGACTTGGGGAAATGCAGTGGTCAGGGACATTATGGGCAAAGGGAGGAGACAGAGTCAGATCCAAGAATCTAGAGAAAAGTGGCTGAATTGGATCCCATGGTCAGATCCAAGGTGCAATCACTGAAGAATGAATTAAACTGAAAACATCAAATCAAAAAAGTTTTGTAAGCTATGGTATAGGTTCAAATGGATATGACAAGAAACAACTGAATAAAAGATCAACCTGTCAAACATTAGTGTCTGCATCTAACACAAAAGCTGGAATCAGACATTTAAAAAAATTGTTACACACAACAGGTGGTAATAAAAATTTCTTAACACAATCACAATACTTTCTATATTACATTTAAGTGAAAATGGTCTCACACATAAGCAAAGAAGAAAGAGTAGTAAACTATATTAAAAATGTAGAGTGCCAATAGCTATGCTAAAGGCGACTCATTTGAAAAGAACTGAGCATGTGAATCTGATAAAGAAAGGCTTTCAGGATGGTTATTCAGCAGAATATCTAGGAAAAAGGAAAAGGGGAGTACTTGTATCAATTGCAAGAGGAGCTCCAATAGTGATAGAAGAGGATAAAAAAAAGATAATAATGGTAGATTTGTAGTACATAAGGGCTACTGGCAAGGAAGGAGGATTACACTGGCCTGTATTTATACTCTACCTAAAACTGCTATAATGGAGATTAAGAAAATTCTGGTAGAAATAATCAACTTTCAGCAGAGAATGTTACTTATGGGTGAGGACTGGAAGTTGAGTTGCAGCAGTGAGGATTATCTGGTGGGCCCAGAAGGGAAATTATAACAAAAAAGATTACATTTTTGAAGAAATTTATGAAACTATTTGGCACAGAAGATGTGAATTCAATGTAAGAGTTCAGAGTGAATTTACTTATTCTTCTCCAAGATACAAAAACTGGGCTAGGCTAGACAGAAGTTATATTTCACAGGAACACATGCATTTAATTGAAACTTTTGATATGCATCTGATAACTTCTTCATATCGTGTGCCAATAACTAAAATGAAAATGCAGGGTAATGAAATAAAAATGAAACACTCTGCTTTCCCTTTTATCATTTGAAAAGACAAGAACTTAAGGAATGGGTAGTGGAAATTATTTGGGGGTTATTAGAGAAGGTAGAAATTTCTTCCGAAAATATAGCTAGGGAGTGGGACAAAAATTAAAGTGGAGCTGAAATAGGCTGGAAATATAAAGAAAGTTATGGTTAAGACGGAAAAGGAAGTTATGTTCTTACCATAACATTCCATCTGTGTTGTCGATCTTCATTCATTCTTGATGAATGGGACCCGGTCCGATCTCGGAACTGGCTCGGCCTTTATACAACTCACTCCAGCCAAAAAAATTCTCAAACTAAGACTCTACCCACAATGCCCCTCTCTCTATTACCAAAGATCGAGTTTGCAGCCAAAGTATAGATATAACACAAGCCATGTCTAAGATGAAACCTAAAGCCTCCCAGAACAAGTGTCCAATCCTCCAGAAGTCTAGAGGAGGGGGTAGGAGGGTGGGATGCTAAGAATGAATGAAGATCGACAACACAGATGGAACATTATGGTAAGAACATAACTTCTTTATCTGATGCTCTTGATCTTCCTCCATTCTTGAAGAATGGGCCAGAGTTCCTATCTACTTTAGGTCCTGGGTGGCCCAATGGAAGGATATTCCTGAGCCCCATAGAGCCGAAGGATGCTCTTCCCCTTGAAACCATATTAAATTTGTAATGAGTGATAAAAGTATGGGGAGTAGCCCATGTTGCGGCTGCACATATTTCTTCTATGGACACCGTGGAGTGGAAAACAGCTGACGTGGTTATACATGTGGTAGAATGCACCTTAACAGGTGCAGGTAACTTGCGGTTAACTATGACTGTAAATGAAAGTAACACAATCTTTAAGCCATTTTGATAAGGTAATTTTTGAGACAGGTTTTCCCAAATTTGAACTTGAAAAGGACACAAATAATTGATTTGATTTTCTAGACAGTTTGGTTCTGTCAAGATAAAAGTGCAACTGTCTGTGAACATCTAGTAAATACAAGCAATATTCAACTTTATTTGAAAAATTGGGGAAGAAAACAGGCAAATTGATAAGTCTGATTAATATTACATTTTGAGATCACCTTAGGAAGAAAGGAAGGGTTGGTTCTTAGAAAAACCCTATCCCTATGAAAAATCAGATAAGGGTGTTTCACACATAAAGCTTGAATTTCAGAGATTTCTTCTGGCAGAAATAATGGCCAAGAGAAAAACTAATTTCCACGAGAGAAACTTGAGATTGCAAGTAGCTGCTGGCTCAAAAGGCTGGAGAACTAAAGACTGTAATACCAGGGTCAAGTCCCATGGAACTATAGGATCCTTAAATGGGGGCTTTATATGCAAGGCTCCTTTAAGAAAAACTTTGCATAAATGGTGGGAAGTTAAGGAATGATTATCAAATCCATTGTAGAAATTGGAAATGGACTCTAGTGGTGGAAGCAGAAGCTCCTTGATCAAAAAGTGAAGCCAAAAATTCCAAGACATTGTCAACTGGTGCCAAAAAAGGGTCCAGATCATTTGTATGGGCCCAGAATGAAAACCTCTTCCATTTGCTAAGCTAGAGTTTCCTGGTGGAAGGTTTATTAGAAGCCAGAAGAATTTTTTTATACTGAGGAAGGTAAGTTGCTCTGCCTGGCAATTAATGGAATTGGAGATACCAAGCTGTCAGCTTGAGACTGTAAAGGTTGGGATGCACCAGTCCCTGTGGATGAGACAGCAGGTCTAGAATTGAGTCCAGAATCCATGGATGGTGAATCAGGTGAGTTCAAATAAAAGGGAAACAGACCTGATGGGGCCAAAAGGATGCAATGAGGATCACTTTGCTTCTCAATGTTTGGGCTTTCTTCAAGAACAGAGGAATGAGGGGGGGAATGGGGGAAAGGCATAAAGTAGTGCCGAGGGCCAATCAAGAAGGAATGCATCTTTTGGGGACATCCCCTACGGGGGAATTAGGGCAAAGTAACTGCTGCATTTGTTGTTCATGGGGAAGGTAAAAAGATTGCAGCAAGGCTGGCCCTAATGACAAAAAATTTCCATCATCACTTGGGGATTGAGAGACCACTTGTGAGGCAGGAGGATGCATCTGCTCAGTTTGTCTGCTATCACATTGGAGCTCCCCGGGATATGCGTTACAACTAGAAAGCAATTGAAAGAAATTGCCCATTGCCATGTACTGACAGTTTCCCAACACTAGGGATAAGATCTGGTTCCACTTTGTTTGTTGATTTACCAGATGAATGTTGTCTAATTGAATGACAATTGTCCCCAGAGGAAGGGCAGACTGAAAGGCTTGCAACACTAGAAGCATTGCACTGAATTCCAGGATACTGATATGCAGATTGGCCTCTTGTGGAGACCAAATGCCTTGAACTGTTCTTCCCAGATAATGCCTCCCTCCCCACCCAATCTGGGAAATGTCTGTGGTCACTATGGCCGTGGACAGACAGGTAGTGAAAGGGTGGCCCCTGAGAATTTCCTCTGACTTCATCCACCAGAATAGATTTTTCTTGCAGCGGCTCGTTATTAAAATTTGACAAGACATCGGGTCCGTCAGGACTGACTATTGCACAGCTAAGAACCACTGAAGTAGCCTCATGTGAAATCTTGCCAGTAGCACTAATGTTATGGTTGCTGCCATAGATCCTAGTGCTTGGAGGATGAAATTGGTCTCCAGTCCCCTGCCTTTTTTGGCACTAAAAAGAATCCTGAGTAAAATCTAGATCCTTTTTGGTCTGGTCTGATTTCTTGGATGACTCTTTTTTCCAGCAAATTTTAATCTCTATGGTTGCTTGGTTTCTCTGATTGGGTGGAACATCAGGAACTCCTTTTTCTAACCTTGGAAAGAGAGTAAGTGGAATATGGTATCCTCTGGTGATGATTCACTGCACCCAAGAATCTGAAGTTATCAGCTGCCAAGCTGTCTGGTGGAGTGCAAATCTTCCCCTAACTGCTTCCAGAGGTAAGCAATCGGGCCTCGTTCAGCAGCACTGATAGGAATGTCCAGAGAATGAGTCTCTGGAGCCCTAATTTCACGGGCTATGTCTGCCATAGAGTGAGTGTCTACCATTAGAACTACCCCTCTGCCCCATGGGGAGTATTCACCATGTGTGTCCTGAAAAGGCCCTTGTGACTTTTTGACCCAAATTCTTCTACCCCTCTGATTCATGGAGTAGGATTGTTGAGGAGTAGAAAAACGAATGCCCACAAAAGAAAGGGACTTTCCATTCTTTTGCACCTAGCTAGTGTGTCTTTGACTTTGGGGCCAAACAAGGAGGATTTGTCAAAAGGAGTATTGACAAAGGAAGACTTGAAAGTTTCTGCTAAGTCACACAAATGCATCCAGTCGTGGTGCCTTATGGCAATGCCTGAACCCGCTGCTCTAGTCATTCCCCCAGGTGCATGAGCGATGAGCGGCATGGACAAGTTCGATATAGATCCCAGGGTGGCAAGCTGACATATAACCTTATCCCACACCTCATCAGACACAGCTCCAGTGAGGGAATCCAATAGCTCCTTAATCAGATCCCTCTGGAGTCTAGTAAAGTCTTCCATGAAATTCAAGGACCTTAGAGTCAAGGTCACTGATGCATAGACCTGCTTCCCAAATCTGTCCATTATCTGAGACTCTCAGTTAGGAGGGTGGACAGTGGAAATCTCCTTGGCAAGTTCCTTTTTGGTAGGCACTGCAACCACCATGGCAGCTGCTGCTAAACCCTTTTCCCAATGTTGGTGATCTTCTGGTGCTGATAAAATTTTGTCTGGTCTCCAGGGAATCGGCTCTATGGAATCAGGGGCCTTCCACGCCTGTTACATAATTAGCTTAATGAGATAGTCAGTGGGCGGGGTCACCCAGGAAGTAGACCAGTAAGCACTGAAGGCCTGCAAGAACACAGATTCTTCTGGGGATGTGTCTGTGGGCTTCCAATCACCCCTCTGCTTTAAGATCTCCAGGATGTCTCCAAATGAGACATCTTCAGGGGGTGATAGGGGGAACTCTCCCCTTCATTGTAATCTGTGTATTCTGTGATAGATTCTTCCAGGAATCTAAATGCTTCCTCATGCAAGTCTTCATACGGGGTGGTTCCTCAGTGGGAAACTCTGAGGAAGACTCCAAAGAAGAGGGACCCTGAACAGAGGTATCTTGCAGCTTCTGTGCTCACTGTCCTTACATGAGAGATGGTGGCAACTGTGGTCCAGAAGGAACAGACATGACACTCCAACACAGATGGGGCCAGCTGAGAGCCCAGTGACGCTAAAGCTCTCTCCATGATCTGGAAGGCAGACCCCCCCCCCCCGAAGAGGGATGGGAGCCCACAACAGAGAAGGACAACCTCAGAACTGGGGTCACACCCTGCTCTGAAGGACTGTCATCCAAAGTAGGAGCCAGGGAAGAGTCTGAAGCTGTCAGTGATCTGAGAGCTAAGGTCGACTCCCAGAGAAAAATAAGAACCATACTGGAACCCTTGGAATTGACAGCTGAGCTACGGCCCTGAGAGTCTATAGGTTCCAAGGGAACCAAAGATATCAGAGCAGATCCTGGAACCACAGAAGGAGCTTACATCATCACCAGAACAGCTGGAACCAGGGTAATCGAAGTGATGGCCTCTGAGCCTGCTGAGAAGGTCAGAGGAGGAAAATCAGAAAGAGTCCTAGGAGAAAAAAAAAAACAACTCCAGAGGGGACAGAGGTCTGAGTAGGTGCAGGAGGTCTGAGTAGGTGCAGGTAGATCCCTGGCCACCAAAAGCTGATCCACCAATCAATGTCTACCTCGGAAAGACTTCTGGTTGATCACACAGACATCCCTGAGGGAGACTCTGGCCTTCTACATAAGGAGAGTGCCTTGTTTTTGGAGGCAAAAATGTATCTTGCTTTGGCAGCGTAGGAGGGTGTAGAGTCTGTTGCGGAGCAGATGGTGATGTTGGAAATGAGTGGGAGGTCAAGTAGGTCTGTGCCGACTAAACTGTTAGCGTCAAGGCTGCCACAGTCGGCACTGAGGGTTGCGGTACTGAGGGAGACATTACTTTTGGTGCCGAAGCTTGTTTTATAGTCAGTTTTGGTACTTTACTCTTCTGTTCCATGGAGGCTGATGGAACCAAAGGCTTGTGCTTCTTAGTCTCTGGTGCTGATGGACAGTTTGACACCGAATAACTTCTCTTCTTTGTCGGCTCAGTTTTTGAAGTGGATTCTTT
Source organism: Protopterus annectens (assembly GCF_019279795.1). NCBI lineage: Eukaryota > Metazoa > Chordata > Ceratodontiformes > Protopteridae > Protopterus > Protopterus annectens. The sequence continues at coordinate 1,249,865,778 of NC_056744.1, read as the reverse complement.
TTTTTTTTTTTTTAAATATTTTTATTCATTTCCAAAAACAAGAAAACATGAATGCAGGTTATTTATGACAATGAAGTATTTACACATTATTTAAAAAGGTAGGCTAAAACCTCTAAACAGATATCAAATATTAAAACCAAAATAAAGTATTTACAAGGGTGTCTATTGTTAACATATAATTGACTTTCTATACAATTATTTCCTGATTATAATCTGCTGTAGTCATTATTCTCCAGTATTTCAGTTACTTTTTGCCATGCTACGTATAATGATGTAGTTATTTCAGTTCTTCCTTTAATAGTGTTCATTTCCAATTGCGATACTGCGGACACCATATTCATGAATTGCTTAAAAGTTGGAGAAGCTTTGGATTTCCAGTTTGATGTAATGTTCTTCCTTGCAATAGCTAGGAGAGTCCATAAAATTACATATTTTGTTCTTGGCACACAGTCGGGTACAGGTACATTAAACAAAATAATAGATTTGGAAATCTGGAATTTATCATTGAATACCATTTGCAGAAAATTATTTATTTTATCCCAATATGGTTTAATCAAATGGCATTCGTAGAACATATGTTGCCAGTCTGCTTTTATTGATAAATCACATCTCCAGCAGCCAATATTTTTCTTAAACATAATTTCCATTTTATGAGGGGTTACATAAGATCTGTGTATTAATTGCCATGTAAAAAGTCTCCAATGTAATGAAAGTGATGTCTGCTTTGGAGAGAGAAAAATTAGTTTTTTATCTCTGTCATTTGGCACATGTCCATTAACTGATCTATAATAATTCCATATTTTGTCATTATTATGCATTTTTATTTTTTTGTTTGTTTTATAAATAGATGATAAGTATCCCTTTCCAGTAATGGGTTGATTCATTAGTAATATTATATGTTCTATAAAGTTAGGAACATTTTGTCTTATTGATGGTTGCATTGTTTCTTGTTTGCTTAATATATACTGTCTTAATTCTTATACATGTAACGACAAACTATCTTCCATATTTAATTTCTGTTTAATCTGGTCTATTGTCAGAGGTTTTCCAGAGTTTAGCAACTGATGCCAATATATTAATCCCTTTTCTTTAAGCATGTTGACTACTTCCATATTAAATGCTATTATATTACCTTGTGTGTACGCTACTGGATATAAAAGAAATGACCATGCTTTAATATCAGGATTGCTATTAATAAGATTTTGGAAATTTTTTAATGCATAAGTAATGTATTTGGAACTTATATTTTTATTCTTATGTATCATCATATATTCCTTCATCAGCCATAGAAAATTGTTTGGTATGAAATCTGTATACCTATTTGCTACTACAAATCCTGATTTTAACCAGATTCTCTCATGAACTAGCTTCCATTTTGATGTATATTTTGTATTTAGCCATAATTATATTGTTTTAATAATGGATGAATACAAATATATTTCTATGTCTGGTAAACCTATGCCACCTATATCCCAATCATCTAGATGATACTTCATAGCTATCCTTAGTATTTTTGGATACCATAGGAATCTTACCATTAAATCATTTAATTGTTTTAGGTGCGATTTAGCTGGTGGCAAAGAACAATCTTGTATGACATAAAGAATTTTTGGAAATATAATCATTTTAATTATATAAAGCCTTTCTTCCATTGAAAAGAAGAATTTATTCCATCTTTGTATTAGATTTTTAATATTATTTAAGGTCTCTTTATAATTTGTTTCAATTTTAGTATCTAGGTTGTTAGTTATTATAATTCCCAAGTATTTAATTATATTATCGGTAGAGATATATTTATGCTATTTTTTATTTAGATCTTTTTTATTAGTATTTATAAGCAATACATTTGTTTTGTTCTCATTAAATTTAAGACTTGAAAAGTTTTGAAAGTTTTGAATTGAGTCCCATAATGCTTTTAAACTGCTATTATTATTTTTTAAGGTAATTAAAATATCATCAGGAAAAAGTTGAATTTTAAGCTCTAGGCTGTTGTCTAGTTGTATTCCTTCAATATTTTTATCCATACGTATATTATTTGCTAAGGGTTCAATGACTAGCGCAAACAATAACGGAGAAAGAGGGCAGCCTTGTTTTGTGCCCTTAGTTATTTTAATAGATTTAGACAGACAAGATCCCAGTTTTATATAAGCCAATGATTTTTCATATAATGATTTTATTAACAAAGTCAAGTTGTTTGAGAAGCCATATTCTTCTAAAACTAACCACAGATAATCCCAGTTCACTGAATCAAATGCGCTATTTATGTCTAAGCTAATAACATTCATTTTGTTTTTTGTGACATTTATATAATCAATTAAGGAAAGAATTCTTTTAATGTTGTCATAAGTGTTCCTATCTTTTCTAAAACCTGTTTGATCCTCCTCTATCAAAAGTGGTAGTAATTGTTTTATTCGAGCAGCATGTATTGCCATAAAAATTTTATAATCTATATTAAGAAGTGAAATGGGTCTGTATGATGAACATTCACTGGGATCTTTATTTTGTTTCAGAATTGGTGATATTAATGTGTACTTCCAAGAAGGAGGAATGTCTTTACCATTTTTAACTGATGTAAAGACATTCAATAACAACAGCAAAGCCTCATTTGATAGTAATTTAAACATTTCTGGGGTGATATTATCTATACCTGGAGCTTTGATTAATTTTAGCTCATTTACTTCAGCTTTAAGTTCTGTCATTGTTATTTGTTTATCTATTAGTTATACCTGCTCCTCTAATAACCTAACTTTAACATTGTTTTTGAGAAAAGCTTTCAATGCTGAATGAGTTTCTGTTTTCTCATTTTGATTATTAAGTTTATGAAAAAATAGCCTAAAAGCTTCTAGTATTCCTTCTAAATCAGATACTTTCTTTTTGGTTTCTGTATTAAGTATTTCTTTGTTTGAATCTTAAAGTGCCTTTTGTTTTTCTACCATTTCAAAAGAAAGGCATATAGGCTCACACACACACCGGATAGACAAAAAAATCTATCAACAATGGTTCATAGGTTCATTTTTTATTTTATTTATTTTTTATTTAACATTTGTTGACCGGGAATGTCCGACTAGGTTCTACAGAGCCTGTTTTCAGCGGAGGCCCGGGGAGAAATGCTCCAGATGCATGTCTTTGGACATAGGTTCATAGGTTCATACTAGGCTATCTGCCCAAGGGCATTTATAAGCCTAGCCCAGAGTTTTGTGGCTTTCGCCACCCCTTTAGTTTGAATGATACTAAGCCCATTATGTTGTTGTGCCTCTGTCCAGCAGTGACACTGAGGTAATCCCTGGGGTATATCTGTGATCTCCCATCCATTGGTCAAGATTTCTCTTGAACAAGGCCAGCGAGGTGCTCTGCCTCACGTGTACCGGGATTTTGTTTCACAGCATGGGAAGTCTCTGGGTGATGAATCTGTCACTCCAACACGTCCTATTAATAACCGTGTCAAGGTTTAAATCTCCCACCCTTGTAGTTCTGAGGGATCTAGACTTTTTGAGGTGGAACATGTTCATCAGTTCTGGGTTGGACATGGCCTTGTATGTCAGGCACAGGTCACCTCTGAGCAGACGGTAAGCGACTGAATAGAGCTGGAGTTCCTTCAGTCGGGCAGCATAAGACATATTTTTGAGACCTTTTATCCTTTTAGTGAGGAACTTTTGGGGCCTTTCCAGTTGCTGCAAGTGTCGGGTCAGATACATTCCGAATGGGGCATTGTACTCAATCATTGGTCTGATGAGTGATGAGTACAGGGGGACGATGACCTCCCTTGATCTAGATGTGAATCCCTTCATGATCAGGTGGGCAATGTAGAAGGTCTTCCTAACTACATTGGCGACGTGAGTGTCAAACGAAAGGTTACTGTCAACCTGGGTCCCCAGATCCCTGATAACCTCTTCTGTGCTCAGTGGATTGCCACCTATATGGTAGCTGGGGGTAACCTTGTCTTTCCCGAAGGGTATAACTATGCATTTTTTGGCGTTTAACTTTAGTCCATGGCTCTGGCACCAGTTATCCGTTTCTATGAGACCCTTCTGAAGGATATCTGTGTCAGATGTGTTCTCGACTATGGCACCCAGTTTGCAGTCATCTGCAAATTTTGTCAGCCATAACCCTCCTGTGTTTGCTTGTACTTCTGAGAAGTAGATGCCGAACAAGAGTGGGCCCAGGACTGAGCCTTGTGGGACACCACTTGTGACAGGTTTTGAGTCTGACATGGCACCAGCAACTCTCACCCTGTGGGTTCTGTCACTTAGCCAGTTTGCTACCCATCTTGTGACGTATGGGTTAACACTTAAGCTGATGAGTTTTTCAATGATACCTGAGTGGGGTATTGTGTCGAAAGCCTTGGCCAGGTCGAGGTAGGCTGTGTGGACTGCCTTTCCCTCATCAATGGCCTTAGTGACTGTTTCGAAAAAGTCAACCAAGTTTAAAAGGCATGATCTGCCTTTGACAAAGCCAAACTGGGTTGGATCCAAAGTCTGCAAGTCCCGTATGTCTTTATTTATGAGTTCATTTATGATCCTCTCCATGGCTTTGCCGATCAGGCTTGTCAAGCTGATGGGGCGGTAATTTCCAGGGTCGGTGGAGGCACCGCCTTTGTGAAGTGGGACCACAGTTGCCGTATGCCACTCCTTGGGTACGTATCCTGAGGTGAGGCTAAGATTAAACAGCTGTCCTAACTGCGGGTTTAATTCTTCATTGAGTTCGTGGAGCACACAACCGGGGACACCATCTGGTCCCATGGATGCTGTGTTTTTCGCCTTGGAGAGAGCAGTTCTCACCTGAGCGTTAGAGATGTTTGGGGGGCTACATTCCTCTGGTATAGATATCTCTCCTTTTGGGGGGGGGAGAGTTTGCACTGAACCTGTCAGCCAGTATGTTGGCAATGTCTGTAGGTTCAGTGATTTTTACATCATTTTGAACTAATTCTGAGCATATCTGGGTGTTTCCTCCCAGGTTTCTGACATAGCTAAAGAAGGCCTTATGATTGTCTTTTGAGTCCTTAGCGATTTTTCTCTCAAACTTTACCTTGGATGACTTTATGAGAGATCGTAGTTTTTTACTTATGATGATCAAAGGTGTCTTACCTTTTAGGGATTTTGCTCTATCTTGGAGTAGCTTCCTCCTTTTGTTGTAGAGTTTGTTTATGGCTGGGGTCCACCAGACTGGACGCTTGGTAGAGAAAAATACCAGAATTGGTAAAGGAGGGAATACCAGCAATGGTAAGAGAAGAGATTACCTAAAGGTAAAGGGAGGGAAAGGTTACCAACAATGGTAATAAAAATACTGTTAAGGTAAAAAGGGCAGAGATGCAGATTCACACACTAGATATAAAACGAGAGAGAAATAGATCAATTGTAAAAAGACAGAAACCAAATTCTCAAGGAGAAAAAATATATTTTAAACACTTAGCTGGAGAGTATCGGCTGACATGTCTTGTTATCAGAGTGGCAAATGGGATTTGGGGTAATACAGAGAAGGGTATTGTGGGTAGAGTCTTAGCTTGAGAGTTTTTTGGCCGGCGCAAGCTGTATAACAGCTGAGCCAGTTCCGAGGATCGGAACCAAGTCTCATTCGTCAAGAATAAATGAAGATTGACAACATCAGATCAATACTTATTTGGAGGGACTGACAAAGGTTAAAGTATTGCAGAATAGGGGGAATCTCACAGAACAAGAGAAGAAGCAATTGCAGAATGTTAAACAGAAAATAAGGGATTACCTCGATAATATGCATGAGTTTAGAAAGACTGCTGTTAAAAAGAAGTTATGTAGTCACCATAATGTTCCATCTGTATTTGCTTCAGTCTTCAACAAACCTGTGGGTCTTGGTTCCAACCTCAGAACCGACATGGCCACTAACAAGTTAAAGATTCCAAGCTAGAGTTCCTCCCACCCTACCCATACTCTCTCACTCCTCCCAGATAATTCAGATCGAGTTTGCTGTTAATTTTTCCAGCATAATATATATATATATTCTAATAAGAGAGCTTAAAGGATGCTCAAGAGCTCAAAACAGGAATGAAGGTTCCTAGTGCTATCCATCAGGTCCTTCAGATACAAGGAAGGGGAAAGGAGGGAGGGAAGGTTGATGATGACTGAAGCAGCCAATACTGATGGAGTGTTATAGTGAGTACTTAACTTCTTTATCTGATGTTGTCTGTTCAGTCTTCATCAAACCTGTGGGACAGAGTCCTCAGCAACACAAATCTGGGTGGCCTCATGGAAGGATATTCTGGGCTACTGCAGAGCCAAAAGCAGCCCTATTCCTGGAGATGATATCAAGTTTGCAATACAAAATAAAAGTGTGAGAACTTGCCCATGAAGCAGCCACACAAACATCTTCCAAAGAAACCTTTGACCAAAAGGCCTGAGACATGGCAGTGGATCTCATGGAATGAGCTCTAACTTGCCTAGGAAAAGGAACATTCTTTGATGAACAAACATAAGAAATACAATCCTGCAACCATCGAGCAATAGTAGTTTTGGCAACAGCTTTTCCTTTCTTGGAATCTGAGAAAGCCACAAACAGCTGGTCAGATTTTCTGAAAAATTTTGTTCTATCCAGATAAAAGTGCAATTGTCTATGAACGTCTAAAAGGTGCAACATACATTTTCCCTTATTCTGAAAAATTGGAAAGAACACAGGGAGGTTAATAGATTGATTAATGGTACTTACTGAAATGATCTTTGGAAGAAAGAGGGATTAGTACATAGAGTAACTCTGTCTTTATGAAAAATAAAGTAGGGGGATTTGGAAGATAAGGCTTGACACCCTTTTGGCAGAAGGAATGGCTATTAAGAAAGCTGTTTTCCAGGACAAAATTGTAAATCTTTCGCAGTGGGTTCAAAAGGAGGTAAGGTCACAGCTTGGAGAACCAACATGACAGCTCATGGAAAGATAAGATCTTTAACAGGGGGATGAAGAAGAAACGTAGCTCTGAGAAAAGCTTTGCAAAGCCTAGAATAAGCTAAGGATCCAGCATTTTTTCCAATATGGAAATTAGAAATGGCTACCAACTGAACTTTGACAGTAGGAAAACTGGCCCCCGAATGAAACAGACCAGCTAGGAAATCCAAGACTGCTGAAATGGGCACCATGAGAGGGTCAATGTGATGCTGCTGGCCCAAATGTAAAACCTTTTTCACTTACTTTTATAAATCTTCCTTGTAGAGGTTTTATGGGTGGAAATCAGAATCCTCTGAACTGGGGAAGAAAGCCTGGAATGTCTAGCCATCATTGGAGATGGAGAAACCATGCGGTTGATTTCAACTTGGGAAGATCCACATGGAGTTGCCCTGAGGGGTGAGACAGAAGATCTGGAGAGAGTTCCAGCATCCATGGAGGACAAACCAGATGAGACCACAGGAAGATGGACCAGACTTGTTGAGGCCAAAAAGGAACAATGAGGATCACTTTGCTCTTCAACATGCATCAACCTGCATGCTTTCTGAAGAAATTTGGGGATCAGAGGAACAAGTGGGAAAGCATAAAGTAGACCAGGGGGATGAAGCATGGACTAGAGAATCTCTTGGTGACTGTCTCTGTGGAGGGATCAGGGCAAAGTAACTACTGCATTTGTTGTTGACAGGTGAAGAAAAGAGGTTGAAGCAAGGTTGACCCCATTTGAGGAAGATCCTGTTGGCCAATGACTGACAGAATGTGTCGTTTAACTAGAAAGTGTTTGGTAGAGACGGCCCATTGCCACACTCTAACTGCTTCTCGACAAAGGGGGTAAGACCTGGTTCTACCTTGTTTGTTGATGTACCACACAACAGACATATTATCAGTTTGGATTGAAACTGTCCCTAGAGGGAGAAGGGAGTTAAGTGCTTGCAGCGCTAGATGCACCGCCCTCATCTCTAGGATGCTGATATGTAGGGTGGTCTCCTGGGGAGTCCATGTGCCTTGAACTGTCCATCCCAGGTAATGCCTCCCACCCCAGCTGAGAGGCATTCATGGTCAGCGTGGCGATGGGAGTGGGAAGAATGAACGGTCAACCTTGTGTGACCTCTGGATCATGAATCCACCACAGCAGAGAATTTCTGCACACCTGCGACAGTCGATGTTCAAGGGTTGGTGCAGAAGGGACCACTGAATTGACAACATTCACTGAAGAACTCTCATGTGTTAGCGAGCTGTCGGTAGTAATGTTATTGTTGTAGCCATACAGCCCAAAGCCCTGAGAACAAGATCTGCTGGAGGAACTGCAACTGCTAGCATTTATCTGATATGTGTCCTTAGTAAAAGATTCCTGTCTGGTGGTAGATAAGCCAGGATTTTGTTTGTGTCCAAATAGGCTCCTGTAAAATCTATCATTTGCACTGTTTGCAACTACAACTTCTGAAGATTTATAGTGATCCTTAAGGTTGGAGCCAATTGCAAGAGAAAGTCCCTAGCCTGGATCAGTAGATGCCTTGTTGATGCGACTAGGAGCCAGGCGACTAGATAAGGAAAGACGTGGAAACACTGCAGTCTGAGCTGAGCTGCAACTAGTGTCACGCATTTAGTGAACACCCTGGGGGCTGTGGTGAGACCAAATGGAAGCATACAAAATTGGTAGTGACTGGCTCCCTGCCTGAAATGAAGGTACCTTCTAGAATGTCTGTTCATTCTGATTTGATAGTACGTATCTCAGATCTATCAAGGGCATCCAGTCGTCCTTCTGAAGAAGGGGAAGAATGGACTGAACCATGATCATCCTGAACTTCGTGTGTTTCACTGATATGCTCAGGTAAGTTAGGTCCATTATGGGCCTTGAGGTCTCCTGTTTTCTTTGGAACTAAAAAGAACCATGAATAAATCCCTGATCTACGTTGGTCTGAGGGAAGGGTGGATCTGATCCTGTAGAAGCTGGGAGTCTCCTAGAAACAGAGGGTCAGGAACAGACCATCCCCAGTCACCAGCAGCCCTTTTTTCCGAGGGAGGATTCGGTGCCAAGCTGTAGAATGCCGAGGCACAGATGGAAAGTAACAGCTCCAACAACTTCGGAGTCAAAGTATCCCCCCCGACTCAACATTGAGGCTTTGGCTCTGAGACCTGGTCAGTCCCGACGCAGTTGGCATCATATGAGTCAAGGAAGCAGTTGGGCTCGAAGAAGTAAAGGCAATCAGATCCGATGAACTGGCCCCTGGGACCGAAGGATCCCAGAGGTCCGTACAGGCAGGTCGGTTAGAGATGGAGATACTATTTTGCAAGGGGAAGCTCTGCTCACAGATCCCATATGGGATGGCACTGGAATGACCCCCACCTGAATCTGCGTACAGAGGCATTTCATCATCAGTCTGTCCACCTCATTCTCTGACAGGCTCAGAGAGGACCTGATAGAAGAGGATACTAAGTAGTGTCAGGAGTGATGTCTGGGAGAGACATCCTGAGGGGACGTACTCAGCATCACAGATTCTGTCCCTGACAAGATGAGTGGGGCACAGGGTGGAGGGGTAGCTGCAGAGATCAGAGCCGAAGGACTCTGCTCCAAGGTTCTCGGGGACTTTTTGGGAAGGTCCGAAAAAATGAAGAGGGAGGAGTCCGGGGGCCATTTCTTAGGGTCGGTGGCCTCCTTGCACTTCTTGGCAGGGGGGGTTGAGCCCCTGAGACAGAAGGGATAGCTGGAGAAGGAGGAGGAATAAGACTTTTGAGGACCAGCTTATTCCTTCTATCTGCAATGGCCTGAAGAAGGAAGGCCTTGCAGATAGAGCACGCCACTTCAAGGTGTGCAGGGCCCAGGCAATAAACACACTCCCTGTGGGCATCAGACACAGGGATCTTGTACCAAAAGGAAGTGCATTTTTTTAAACCAACAAGCTTATCGGATTTCTCTGACATAGTAAAGGGAAACGAAGAGGGGAAAGAAAGGAAAGACAGGAAGAAAGATGCAATAAGGCAAATTTAGAACCATTGGCAAAGAAAATAAGGGACTCAGAAATTCAAGGATATAATTGGTATAGTAATCAAGAAAAGCCAGCTTTTTTTGCAGATGATATATCTGACAAATCCAGAAAAAGACATTTCAGTGTTGTGGAACATTTTGAGACAGTTTCAAGTCTTTTTGTGATACAAAATTAATGAAGCTAAAACAAAGGCAATAGTTGTAAACTATGTACCCCCACACAAACTGGTTCAGCAATATGCATATTTATGGGGACATGATAAAATGAAATATTTAGAAGTATGGATTAAAAGGATTCTGTTGTGGTAGCTAAGGATATCTGGGAAGAGACTAAACAAAAGATAATACAAAAACTGAGAAAGTGGAAGCTCTGTTTTATGGATATTGACAGCAAGATATAATCAGTTAAAATGCTTTTAGTCTCTTTAGTTTTATACACAGGTCAGGCACATTTTTATCAACCAGAGGAGAATTTGTGGATAGCAATTAATAAAGAGCTGAAGGATTTTATCTGGGTGGGGTAGACGGCAAGAGTCAAGTGAGATAAGCTGATTCTTCCAATACAACAAGGTGGTTTGGTATTTCCTGATTTGAATGGGTATTTCAGAGCTACACAGTTAAGGCTCTTATACATAGCACAAGCAAAAATCTATAATTCAAAGTAACAAGGACAATTACGAAACAGGGAGGAAGCTCAGGAAACAAAGAGAGACTGCAATTTTGGATGCAGATACTTAAGGTGAATAACAATAACCATACTGAATATTACATTCAAAAAGTAGAAGAAAGTATCCTAAGAACTAAGCCAACACGAGAATGGAGACAGGAGAGTCTGTCAATAGGGATTACTCCAGTTAGGGATACAGACAATTGGCAAGAGGGGGCTGGAATTTATTGAAGAAATTGGTAAAGGAACAAAGGTATTGGGAGCAAATAATTAGAAAGGGAAAGGTAACAGAATGATAAGAGGCTAATTATTTATTTGGATTGCAGGCTAGAGATTGCCTTCCCTATCAACAATTGATATCAGAGTATAGGCAAAGAGAAAGAAATAGGGGGAACCTAAGAGAAAGACCAGCACTGGTAGAGATTTTAGTAGAATCCAGAGCAGAAGCTAATGTTAAAAAGGGATAATTGGTAGAGCATATAAAATATTGAGTAAAAAAGAAGAAGAAGCCCAGTTATGAAGTATAGGAGTCAACACACCAAGGCAAATGTCCAGAAAAAAATGTAAACTCCTAATACTGCTAAAACCACACTGAAGGAGCAAAAAAAACTCTGTAAAATCCAGTATAAATCCAATGCTCTTTATTGTAGGTAAGTGCTTTCGCAACCAGTGTTTTTTGTATGTTTCTTTTACAGTATATTATATGCTGTTTTTTTATATATTGTCTTGAATGAAATTTTGTGCTTTTTGAGTGTATTTGCATTTTGAATGTACTTTTTCTTTTAGCTCATTTAATTAATTGGTCATAGTCATGTGACACAGGATTTAAGGCTTTTAAAGTTTGGGATGAAGTTTTTTGTAATCTTTGGTCTGAGGAAGCAACCAGGGCTGGTTGCGAAAGCGCTTACCTACAATAAAGAGCACTGGATTTATACTGGATTTTACAGTGGTTTTTTTGCTCCTTCAGTGTGGTTTTAGCAGTATTAGGAGTTTATGTTTTTTCTGGACATATAAAATATTGCATGATAACTACAAGGATCAATCAGAGGAGGTTAGAAAGGATTGAGAAGACAGACTGGATAAGCATGTCACAAAGAAACAATGTGGGAATATATGTCTCCCAAATATGCAACAAAGTCTAGAAGATTTAGGATATTTGCTTGTAAATGTTTACATAGATATTTTTATACCCAAAGTAGACTCCAAAGAAATTTTGCTCAGGTAGACAGCATGGCCTCAAACTGAATGCCAAGAAATGCATCATCCCCTTTGGGGAAAATGTCATCCCCACTAATTGTCACATTAATAACAACATACTAAGCATGCAATCAGTTGTGAGGGACTTGGGCACCCAGGTTGATAGCAACCTGACTTTTGACCATCACATTGCCTCCATTGTAGGGAAGGCTTTCTATATGGCTCACCTCATAAATAAGGGTATTTCATCCAGGAACAAGGAGGTCAAAACATTCCTGTACTCCTCCCTTATCAGACCCATTATTGAGTACAATGCCCCCTTCAGCATGTATCTTGCCAAGCACATGCAGCAGTTGGAGAGAGCACAGAGGTTCCTGACCAGGAAAATCCAGGGTCTCAAACACCTATCCTATACAGATAGGTTAAAAGCCCAGCCCCTCTACTCAGTCTCATACAGACTGCTCAGAGGTGACCTGTGTCTGGCATACAAGACCATTTCAGACCCAGCCTTGATGGAGTTGCTGCATATCTGTAAGACAAACTCCACTCGCGGAACCCGTACTCAAGTCCTTAACCTGGTCTGTGACATTAACAGAACTTGTTTGTGGGATAGATTTGTGTCCCACAGACTCCCCCATCTGTGGAATAGATTTCCTCTCCATGTCAAGCAGAGTACCTCTCTATTCCTCTTTAAGAGGAACCTGGACTACTGCATAGGAAACAGAAAATATACCCCTCGGATCCCACCTGCTGGACAGGGGAAACAGGTGCTGACTTTGAGAGAACATGGGCAAAATTCTTGGCTAGGCTTATAAGGGCCTCCGAACCAATAGCCTAGTATCATCCTAGAAACCTATGGAGGTGTGATGGGGAAGAAAGAGGTAATTGGGAACATATTTTTTTGGAGTTTAATAAGTTGGTAAACTTTAAAAGTTCCCTGCAGACTACTCTATCAGAAATGCTGGATGAGCAAATTGGTATAACTAAGGAAATGATTTTTGAGCTATAATACAGAATCAGAATTGCCTAGACATAGTAAGGGCTTGTTGAGTTTAACTATGGTGGCTGCCAAAAATCAGTTACTAGAAAATGAAAATCATAGTCTAAACCCACTGTACTAGAAGTAGTGAATACAGTAACAGAGAATGGGACCTTTAAAAAAGGGTAGGAGTACATTACATAGAAAAATGAGAATTGTGTGAACAATACATGCAGAATAACATTCTGGAGAAGGAATGGGGTCTAAAAGAAGGCAGGATTTGAATGAGCTATATAATGTTTGACAATAACTGGATAGATCATAAGTGATGTATAATGTTTGCAACTAAAATATGTCAAAATGGTTTGTTTTAATTTATAAAAAAATGTATGACTGCCTATATCATAAGTGATAATTTAATAAAGAAGTTTCTTATTAAAAAAAGCTTCTTTTCAACAAAGATTCACACATTTGTGAAAACCCTCCCATCATAGGCTCACAACCTGTAATGTCTGTACTGTTTTTAGCATGCAAGACTACTGGCAGTGGACCTTTCTTTACATTACACCTAATGTTTTCTAGTAATGTATTAACAAAATGTGAATTATTTTCTACTTGTTTCGATTGCAGATGGACTAATATCTTGCTTATATTTAATGATCAAGTAAATTCAGTACACTACCAAGGACTAGACAGTCTGTGCAGTTGCATATTTTCCACTCTACCTAGACATCTCTGTAAAGGGCTTTTGCAACAGGCACAGGTACAAGACACACTTAATGCAGGCTCACTGATTCCCATTGTGGGAACTACACTTTGCTGTTTGATAGGGATTACAACTGTGGTAACTAGCATTTATGACATGCTACCTGACAATCTCTCATAATGTACTTGTTTTGAGAGCATTTACATAGAACAAACTGAAATAGGAGTCAGTTATCTCTTTCTTCATTTAACACTATTTGGTTCACTATCATGGAATGCTACCGTTTATTTTAGACCTAGCACATACAGAGCCCTTTCCTGTCTCTCTGATCACATTTACAATTGATACATCAATAGAAAGCTGAATTCATCCTGTCAAGGAAAGGGTGGTATGCTACCTGACACAAAGGATATAAGGTAGGTGCTCCCAGTTACAGGTTCAGCCACATTGTCATGACTAGCTGCAGTTATTATTACTACAGTATAATACTTAAGGATTTTAATTGGACTGGTTGCTGCATATTTTTTGTACTTGTTGCTCCATCTAAACCTGGCAAACAGCATCTACCTAGCACATCACAGATACAGCAATGTATTACTTATTAGTTATACATAGCCAAGGACAAAATTTATATAAAGTGTTTGTATCAATTAGGCACTAGCCACATAGGATTGGTATATTGCACATAAGCTATAACCTGTTAGCTACCAATAGGAGTACATAAGCAGCACAGGTTTGAACGATAAGACATCCTACTGTAGCTTGGATGAACATCCTATGACATACATTAATGATCCCAGCTCAAGTGAACTGAAAATTATATCTGCGCTAAAGCAGATAAATACTGCATGTCATGTAAATGGGAGTTGGATTGGACAAAGTTCTTTTAAGGCAAAAGATGCTCATTTACTTGTTTTTCAGTAAAAATGTTTTGATTTCTAAATAAGTCAAAAGTGCTCAATTACTCTGAAGTCTCAACTGAGCTCATCTATGGTGCATGGTTCTTTTTTCCTGATATTTTTTAGGATTCTCAGCCAACAGATTTGTTGCTCACAAGTACCAGTTTTCCCTAAGGTGCATGAGTGTGTGAGACACACACACACACACACACACACACACACACACACACACACACACACACACACACACACACACACACACACACACACACACAATAGTTTTTAAACTCATTAACATATATGTGGTGTGGAATGACACCAACAGCAGCCTACAAACACCCTTGTATTTTAGAACATTTTCTAAAAAAATCAACTTAGTAAACATAAAATAAAAAAAATACAAATATGTTGTGACAAATACAACTTATTAAAACTGTACAAATAATGTTATCAGTAAGAAGTATTCTTTATAGTGACAATAGTCAGTGTATTCATACATACATACATACATATAAATATTTCAAGCACAGGCATTAATGCCCTTTTAGCTTGCCAATATACCAAAACAAGAAGTTATGTACTCACCATAACGTTCGATGTATGTAGTCCATCTCGCCTCACATTCTTACCCGTGGGTTCGGAGCTGAATGTCGGCTCCGATTCGGCCATACTTTTTAGGTCAAAGTCTTTCTATTGGCTGGGCTAAGATGGTAACCCATGCTGCACTGCTCTCTATCCCCAGATCTAGTTTGCTGCGAGCACCAACACTCATTCTCCATGCATAACAACACCTAAGGAAAGGAAAAACAAACCAAGAATGAGGGGAACTCTGAAACCAGGCCTACCCTCCAGATCCTCCAGGATGGGGGAAGGTGGGGGGTAAGTAAGAATGTGAGACGAGATGGACTACATACATCGAACGTTATGGTGAGTACATAACTTCTTGATGTTATGTAGCCCAATCTCGCCTACATTCTTACCCGTGGGACAGCGTCCCCAACACCTAAATCCTGGGAGGCTCAGTGGAAAATACTCCTGAGCACTGTGGAACCAAAGGAAGACCTGCCTCTAGATACCACATCTAACTTGTAATGAGTAACAAAGGTGTGAGGAGATGCCCAAGTAGCCAGAGCACAAATATCATCCATAGACAATCTGGCCTTAAAATCTGTAGATGTAGATACAGACCGGGTAGAGTGAGCCTTCACTCAGAATGGTAAATCTCTTGCCCGAAGTATAAATGAAAGAAATACAACTGGAAATCCACCTGGACAATGTGAATTTGGAAACAGGAGACCCAATTCTGTTTTTCGAAAATGAAACAAACAAGTGATCAGATTTTCTGAGGTCCTTCGTTCTGTGCAAATAAAATCTTAATTGTCTGTGCACATCCAACTGATGAAATCTGAATTCTGCCTTGTTTGAGAACTGAGGAAAAAACACAGGTAATTCAATGGACTGGTTGAGGTTACTAACTGATGCTACTTTGGGAAGAAAGGAAGGATTCGGTCGGAGAGAAACCCTGTCCTTATGAAAAATCAAATAAGTTGGTTTAATTAATAAGGCTTGAAGCTCCAAAATACGTCTGGCTGACGTGATGGCTACCAAAAAGACAGTCTTCCAAGTTAAGAATTTTAAATCATAAGTGGCTGCAGGCTCAAAGGGGGGGGGTGAAGTAAGACCCTGCAGAGACAGGAGGACGAAGCAACAAAATGCCTTTCAGGAAAGCTTTACAGAGTCTGTGTGCCATTAGACTAGGTTCGTCTGCGACGTGAAAGGTAGAAATCGCCGCCAACTGGACTTTAATGGTTGTGGCAGTTGATCCCTGATTGAAAAGCATAGAAAGGAACTCCAATACTGACGAGATTGGAGCTGTGTAAGGGTCAATCTGTTTGGCATGAGCCCAGATGGAAAATCTCTTCCATTTGCTGTAATAAATCTTCCTGGTCGAAGGCTTATGAGAGGAAGATAGAATATGAACCACCTCCGGTGAAAAATGGTGAAGCCTAACTAATGACAGAAGTGGAGTAGCCAAGCTGTCAACCGGAGGGTCCGAAGCGATGGATGGAGCTGCCCTGACATATGAGTCAGTAAGTCTGGTTGTGGGTCCAGAATCCAAGGAGCGTCCATGAGGTAGGGATGGAGAAAGGGGAACCAAATCTGATGAGGCCAGTATAGAGAAATCAGAATCATTTTGCTTCCCAAGGATTGCGCTTTCTGAATAACCTTTGACAGCAAAGGAACTGGAGGAAAGGCATATAGTAGACCGGAGGGCCAATGGTGGACTAGAGCGTCCCTGGGTGATTCCCCCTGAGGGGGGATAAGGGTGAAGTAGCTGCTGCATTTGGCATTGAGGGGGCTGGCAAAAAGGCCGCAGCAAGGCTGACCCAACCTGCGGAAAATCTGCTCCGTGACTTGACAGTTTAGGGACCACTCGTGCGGCATCAGAATAGCTCTGCTTAGCCTGTCTGCTATCACATTGGACTTCCCCGGAATGTGCATTGCGACCAGAAAATGTTGAGAAGACACTGCCCACTGCCACACTCGCATGACCTCTCTGCAAAGGGGATATGACTTGGTTCCTCCCTGTTTGTTCAGATACCACACCACTGACATATTGTCTGAGTGGATTGCAATAGTCCCGAGAGAAAGAAAACTCTGAAGTGCTTGCAAGGCTAGCAGCACTGCTGTCATCTCCAGGACATTGATATGCAGATGCATCTTGTGCTCTTGCCACGTGCTCTGGGCCATCCTGCCTAGATAATGCCCCCCCCCACCCCATCTGGGAGGCATCCATGGTCACCGTGGCAACCGGAGGAGAAGGAATGAAGGGCTTTCCCCGCATTGAGGTTGTTGGTGTGAAGCCACCAACTGAGATCCTGTTTGCACCTGTCTGTGAGTAGAATAGGGTGAGAAAGTGGAAGAAGTTGAAAAGACCACTGAGCGAAGAGTAGTCACTGAAGGAGCCTCATATATAACCTTGCCAGGGGGACTTACATAATCATAGCAGCCATCGTCCCCAATAATTGGAGGACCAATCTTGCCTTCACTCTTCTCAGAGGGAGCAAGGCGTAAACCTGTTGTTGTAGAATTCTGATTCTTTCCTGAGGTAGAAAGGCCCGCATGAGGACAGTATCTAATTCGGCGCCTATAAAAGTGACATGCTGTGACGGCAACAAGGCAAATTTTTCCCAATTCAAGGTGATGCCCAACTGTTGACATAGGTTGATAGTAGCGTGTCTGGTCTGAAGTAGCAGATGCCTGGTGGTGGCAGTAAGGAGCCAGTCGTCCAGGTATGGAAACACTTGGAATCCCTAACGTCTCAAGTGAGCAGTTACCACTGCCGTGCATTTGGTAAACACTCTGGGGGCTGTGGTGAGACCAAAGGGCAGGGCTCAAAACTGAAAGTGACTGGCTCCAAGCCGGAAGTGTAGGTGACTTCTGGATGCCCTGTTCATCTTTATGTGGTAGTAAGCATCCTTGAGGTCGATGGAGCACATCCACACTTCTTTTCCCAACAATGGGAGAATAGAGTGCAATGTGACCATTTGGAACTTGGACTTTTGCAAATGGGTGTTCAATCGGCTGAGATCCAAAATGGGTCTCAGGTCCCCAGTCCTTTTCGGCACCAAAAAGAATCTGGAGTAAATCCCTAATCCAATCTGGTCTGAGAGGACATGTTGGATGGCTCCTTTTTCTAGCAGCTTTGAAACTTCTGAGGCTGTGGAATCCCTTTGACTGGGTGGAACATCCGGGATTTTCTTGAATGGGGGGGGGGTTGACGAGAAGGGAATGACATATCCTCCGGAACTTATTTGTAGAACCCATTGGTACTGGGTGATATCTTGCCAGGTCTCCGGGTATAATGAGATTCGACCCCTGACTGGCTCCGGAAAAGCACAGTCGGGCCTCCCATCAGGAGCGGCAGTAGGGAGAACCACAAAAGGAATCACGGTCTTCCGAGTTGTGAGGGCCTCCTCTGCTCCTATGGCAGCATCTTCCTGAATAACCATCCCTTCCCCTGCCTCTGGAGAGGGGCTCACCTTGTGCACCGGGAAAAATCCTCTGTGATTTCTTGAACCACATCTTTCCACCCCTCTGGGCCTTGGGATAAGGCCTAGAGGAAAGGGAAAAATGGACTCCTACGGCAGACAGAGTTTTTCCCTCTTGCTCGCACCTAGTGAGAGTGTCTTTCACCTTGGTCCCGAACAAAGAGGAACCATCAAACGGGACGTCAGTGAATGAAGACTTGAAGGCCTCCGTGAAATGACAAAGGCACATCCAGGCCTGTCTCCTAAGAGCAACTCCTGAACTTGCTGCCCTACTCACTCCCTTGGCTGCGTAGGAGATCAGCCTCATGGAGGAGTTTGCAATAGAACTGAGGGTAGACATCTGAGCATTGACCTTCTGGCCCACCACCTCAGAAATGTTACCTGTGAGAGTATCTCCAAGCTCCTTTAGATCATCTCCCTGGAGCCATGTAAAGTGTGATAAGTAATTCAGAGACCGCAAGGTAAAGGTCGCTGAAGTAAATGTACGCTTCCCGTACTGGTCCATAGTCCCAGACTCCTTGTTAGGGGGATGGACGGTGGAAGAAGTCTCAGCTAATTCCTTCTGGGTGGCCGCTGCCACCACCATGGCATCAACAGGGACTCCCTTGGATAGAAATTCCTTATCAGGAGGGGCAGACAAAAATTTATTTGGTCTCCTGGGGACTGGTTCCACAGAGTCTGGGGTTTCCCACACCCTTTGACAAACCAGATCCAGAAGCTCGTCGAAGGGTGGAGATACCCAGGAGGCGGAGGGTTGAGCACCAAAGGCCTTCAGAAAGACCAACTCCTCTTCGGAGGGGGCTTTGGATGGCCAGTCACCTCTTTGCTTCAAAATCTCTAGGATGTCAGACAAAGAAACATCCTCAGAGGATGACTTAGGGGACTCCTCCGATTCCTTAAGGTCGGTGTCTGATGTCAGAGACTCATCCTGGGAATCTATGTGCTTCCTCTTGCACGTTTTCTTTCTGGGTGGCTCCTCAGGCAAAGACTCTGAGGGGCCCTCAGAAATATGGGGACCACTCGTGGGGGTACCCTGAGGCCTTGGGGCTCCACTGCTAGAGATGGATGGTGATCAGAGACCTGCACCGGTGTTGTGGGGGACAGAGTGAACAACCCATATGATGCCACTGACGACCTGGCCAGTGCGCTCCCCATGGCCTCAAAGGCTGGTCCTCGTGGATCTGAAGAACGATCAGCCTCTGAAGCTGAGACAGGACTCAGGCTTCCCCATGCCGAAGCACCGAGAGGGAGACTAGGAGCCAAGAGGTGGCCTGAAGCCTCTCCCTTGGGTCCGGCCAATGAATCCTGAGTCCTGAACCCTGTGGATGGCACCGACGGGGTCGGAGCTGACGTTGGAACCGATAAGCCAGGAGGGGCTGTCAGAGCCGACCTAGGGACATCACACGGAGCAGAGCACTCTGGCTCCAAAAGCTGAGATGTGTTCAGAGGAGGAAGTATCGATGTAGGTTGAGGGACCGGCTCCAGAGCCGACTGGGTTGGAGCCGAAAACAATTTAGCCAATACCGGTGACTAAAGTAGTCTCTGCACCACTCTATCGACATCCACATCCGATAAGGTCCTGGAGGATTTGGAGGATAGGGAAGGAGATCGAGACCTCCTCTCTGAAGGAAATCTGCGAGGAGGAGATACTGGCCTAATGCTAGGCGACCGGCTCCGAACAGGTTCTAAGAAAATTGGAGCTGAAGCAGGTTCCATAATCACTGACACTTCCTGTGGCCCTGAGGTCAATGGAGCTAAGGATGTCGATGAAAATTTTGCTATTTTCTCCGGTGGCTCCGAAGATACTGATGGAGCCGGGGATCGCTTTTTTGCCTTGGAAGATTTTGCCTTAGAGCTGGAAGCACTCACCAGACCCTCCTCGAAGGAGGGTTTCAGAAGTCCCTTCAAAATCAATTTGTTCTTCCTTTCCTGAAGAACTCGTGGGCTAAAGGCATGACAAAAACTATACGATTCCTGGAGATGAATCGCTCCCAGACAATATACACAAACAGAGTGTCCATCAGTGATGGACATCTTATAACTGCACTTGGAGCACTTCTTGAAGCCCGAGGGCTTATGCTCCTTAGTATCTTTGGACATAGTTACCACAAACAGCAATTAACTAACTCAAAAAAATAGACCAACGGTCAAACAGTCACAAGCGCGGGAACAAGCCAAACAACAAACAGAACACCACAAAGACCTCCAATTCAAATGATCCTTAGACACAAGAACAAGGGGGGAGGACTAATTCCTGTAATTTAAACGGTTTTAGTCCAAGGGAAGGAGTAGCACACAAGGAAGCAAGGGGGCAGACTAGGTCCTCTAACTGAAACGGGCCTAACCCGTTGGAAACAGCTAGTGGGATACCACAATGAAAAAACACAACTTTTCCACAATACAGTTAAGAATACACACAATAGCTATGAAAATAGCCTTTTATTTTCTATTTTTGCAAAAAAAACTTCTCGGATATAAGAAGAAAAGGGTACTTAGCCACAGCCAAGAGCGAGACCACGTCCGAGCTACATGAGCGGCAAACGAGATCTGGGGATAGAGAGCAGTACAGCATGGGATACCATCTTAGCCCAGCCAACAGAAAGACTTAGAGCTAAAAAGTATGGCCAAGTCGGACACGACATTTGGCTCCGAACCCACGGGTAAGAATGTAGGCAAGATTGAACTACATAACATCAATTGTTCCCATAATAAGTATCCAGGCTGTTCTTAAAAATATCTAAACTAGTACTTGCTTTAATGTAATTTGGTAGTCTGTTCCATACATCAGATACTCTGTCAGAGAACCAATTGGTGCACTTCTCATGCCTATAGAATCTTCTACATAGGTTGTCTGATGATTCTCTGGTACTTTTTGATAACCCCAAACATTCCCAAAGATAGTTGTCACTAAATGCTCTATATACCTGAATAAGATCTCTTAGATATCTGTAAGAAACACCATACAAGTTCAGATATTGTAATTTTTCATAATAATGGATGCCCTTGGTATATTTCCACTCACTCTTTCCAGTTTACTCATGCTTATTCTCTTATAGGGTTTCCATATTGTTACTTCATATTCAAGTTTGGGTCTAACGTAACTAACAAACAAGGACTTCATTACTTTTGATTTCCTAGACTTTATAAATCTTTTTATACACCCTATAGTTCTATAACTATCACTAACCAACTGGTTGATATGATTAGAAAAACTCATAGCTGAATCTACCCATATACCCAGGTCATCAAATGAGTCTACAGTTTCAATCACTGTGTGCTGTATTAAATATTTGCCTTTCAATTTATGTCTCCCAAATCTCATATGCTTAGTTTGTGATGTATTTATCAGCATATTATTCTCCTGTGCCCAAATGGTAAAATTAGTCAAGTTATTTTGCAGACATGGCTTATCTGTAACACATGAAATCAGTTTACCCAATTTCAGGTCGTCTGCATATAGACTGTAAAACACCTCAGATGAAAAAGTTAGGTCTGAAAGATATAATCTAAACAAGTAAGGGCCTAGGACAAAGCCGTGTGGGACACCCTGATTGTAACCAAGGATTTCACCTGTCCAGTTGCTGTACGATACTTGCCATGTCCTATTTGTAAGTCATGCAGCTATCCATCTTATCAAGAGTACATCAATACCTAGTTGTACTAATTTATTGATAAGTGTTTTGGGTATGACCCTGTCAAATTCTGAAGTTAAATCTATATAAATTACATCACAGCACAACTTTTCATTCATAGCTATTATTATATTGTTATAGAACATCATGTTGCAGGTGGTAATAGATCTGTTTTCAACATATGCATGCTGATATATGGTTTCAAGTCCAAACCTATCCAGTTTTGACAATAACTTATCCAATATTACCTTCTCCATTATTTTTCTACAACATGAAAGTAGACTTAAGGGTCTAGATGACTCTGGGTTTGTCCTACTCCCCTTTCTGTCAAAGGCGGGTTTAATAAGTGCATGTCTTTAATCCTGAGGAATCTCCCCATATTTATATGACCTAGTGAATAATAGATATAAAGGTACTGTAAGTTCTTGCTGAAGTGTTCTCAGGTCATTGTTACTAATTCCGTCTCCTCCCTGTGCTTTGTTTGGATCCAGTTTGTGCAGTTCTTTTTCAATATAATCTAATTTGATTCCAGTATCTGGCGTTACCTGGATGTCACTTGGACAAGTTATCACCCTTTTGTGCAGCCGAACTGTTTTGCATAAGATTTTATAAATATATCTATAATTTGTTGTGTCTGAGAATAAATTTTAGAATCTGCACACAGTTTATCAGTTTGTGTATCTTTACTCTTCCACATCTTATGTATCTATAAAAAGGTTTCCTATTTTGCTCAATGTCTTTATATAAATTTTCTTCAAATTTTTCTTGATCTTGTCTTACACTATGCTTAATCTGTTTGTCCAGCTTGTTTATTTCACTTTTCAAAGTTGTAGTTCGCCCTCTCTTCCATTTCTTATGTTTTGTCTCTCACCTTAATCAGATATCTTGTTTTTATGGAAATATATCTCCCTGATGTTGTATGCCTAGATCCTGATGTTAAATATTTGTTTTTATTTTTTGTACTCAATTTCTCTTTCAAAACTTAACCAACATTCCAGCTGCAGATTTTCCACTGAACACCTCACTCCAGTTAGTTTTACATAGTAACTGTTTCGCTTCCGTATAATCTGTAATTAACCTTCTGTGCATTGGCTTAGATTTCAGTTTGGCAGAATTATCTAGCAACAAATGAATCTTTATAACACCATGATCACTGCACATCAATGGTGGTAAAACATTACTTGAAATTGCAGTCATTTCTTTGGGAACACAAACAATGTCTAGTATGTTCCGTCCCCTGGTAGTTTTTTTACAATCTGAAGCAATTGTTGTTCCTGGATATACGCTGTGAATAATTTCTTTACTAACATTGTTGAATCAATATTATTCCAGTGTGTTTTGGTAAATTTAAATCCCCAGCTAATATTATTCTTCCCTCCTGTGTTTCATACAAGAAATGTACAAATTCCTTTAGGTCATCTGCACTTGACTTTGGTGGTCTGTACACTCCAACAATTATTATATGTTCCAGGGTTGTCTTTATCGTCATAGTTACACAGTCTAAAGTATGGGTCTATATTATAATATCGACATCTTAAAATGTCAACTCTCACTTGTTCGACACGAAAATGTCAAACTCCTAGGTTCCTGAACGGTCAAATCACCAATTTCTTTCCAATGGAAAGAAATCGGTTGGCCAAACACCAACGCCACACAAAAACAAACATCCCCTAACTAAATATTCTAACTCCGAGACTGCACTACAGTTAGGGAAAGGGCAGGTGTAACAGAACGGCCAACCAATTTCTTTCTGTTGGAATGAAATTGGTGATCTGGTCATTCGGGAACCTTGGAGTTCGACATTTTCGTGTCGAACAAGTGTGAGTCGACATTTTAAGATGTCGATTTTATAATATAGACCCTACAGTATTGGTGTTATCACTAACATGTATTAATCACAGGTTTCATAGCTATCTTTAATCCCTATCATAACACCTCCAGCTGATTTGTTAGAATGTATGTTACAGTAAAAACATTTATACCCTGACATAACTGGTTTCCAGTCATTGCTCATTAACCATGTTTCACAAACAATAACATCAATCTTGTGGGAGCATAGCAAATTTTCAAATAAAAAACTTTACTATTAATGCTCCTAATGTTAACAACCATTAGAGATGCATCAAATCTTGCTATCTGTGCACTGTTAAATTTTCATCCTGGCAAAAATCCTGCCTAGTGTTTGTCAAATATTGGAAAATATCTGCTGCAAAAATTCTCTTCCTTGATCTTGACAAATGTACACCATCCTGTCTGAACATGTGTCCAAAACAAGGCTTGGATGCTCTACACATTTCCATTTTTTAAAACAGGACAGTTTTTCCATGAAGGTATTTACCCCAAAAATATTTTCATTCACAGTGACCTGACTATCCCTTCTATAGGTGATTTGTGAAAAATACGTCATAACACGAGTACAAACTATACTAAGAGGGATGTCAATTGTCTACTAACAGTCAGAAAATCCATGTGGGTGACACTTATACCAATATGAATAAAAACAGATACATACTTCCTTACATTAAGGCATTCCAAGGCTTGTCTTACATCTTCTATTTTTGCTCCTGGCAAGCATAACACTATTTGATGTTTATTATCATCTCTGCAAATGGAAGTATCAGTTCCTCTAATAATTGAATCTCCAATTACGAGAGTATCTTTGCTGGTCAGCTCTGAAGAATCTTCAGCTTCTAATAGAGTAATATCTAATCTATCAGTTGTTACGAAGGATAGATCTTCATCACTATTAGTCTTATTAATCCCACTGTTTTTATTGTGTATTAAATTCTCATCCATCTAAAGCCACAGCTTGAGCTACGTAGTCAACATCTGTCTCTTCTTTTTTCTTACAGTAATGTTCTTCAGTCCTTTCACGTTCAGTTTTGATTTCTTCTTTTTCACTTGCCCTTTGCCTCTTTTTTCTATGTTCTCTGTTGGAAAGATGATGCCATTTTCTGTAGACTGAAGGTTTTCTGATAGAAAAATATCATAATTTCCTGTCACCTGTGTGTTACATAATAACACAGTGCCCTTTTTACTAAGTATTCTCTTTACTTTACAGTCATTAATCCGTTTCTTTTTCTTTCTTGTTATTTGTTGTGAACTTCTTCCTTTCTTTCTTTTTGTTTCCTTCTAAACAAACTGGATCCTCAGATTGCTGAATACTTGAATCAAGAATTCCAAAGTCGTCAGGAGCATTGTCTTGTTTCAAAGGGATTGAATGATCTTTGCAGAAAATAGATGCATCATTTCCTAAATCTGTTCTAGTTGTTCTATGCCTAACATTACTTAGTTCATCAGTCCAGTCATTACTATATGAAACAACAGTTCTCCAAGTCATGCCAATTGCACAAATGCAATCCTCATCATTAAGTCTAGATTTACTTCTAACAATGGTAAGCAAATCATCCAACGTATGAGACGGGGAACAGAGTGTTATCAGCTGTTACCTTTAAATATGCATAACATTTATTACAATGTACAACATATTTGTGCATTAGCAAATAATTAATTGCATACTCATTTAACAAATCCATATTCAAATTCAAATGAATAAAATATTGTAAAAGAAAAGAATGATCGAAATCAGTAACCAGAGAATTCAGGCAGTAGTTTCTGCTCACTATCACTTGCAGTCGCACTTCTTTTTAACAGTAAAGAAAAATAAATCACAAAGATAGGATTGTTTAGATATGCTTAGGATTTTCCTTTCTGCAGTCTGTGTAAATTTATAGCTGTCTAGGCCCCTTGGGGTGGCTAGAGCTTGCCTGTCTAAAACCTATCCCTTTCTAACCACCAACAGTGAAATTAAAGGTAAAACAACAAAATATGAATTAAAGTAAATCTTGTTAACAAGCAGTCCATTCCCAACTACACACAGTGAAAAACAATGATAACAAATGCAATGTAAATTCAAATAAAACTTCTCTTACCAGTCAACGCCACAGCAGATCACAAACCAAGATAGGATTGCTTAGATATGCTCAGGATAGTATAGTCTTTCCATAAATTATATACTATATTATGATGCATACAAACCCTGAATTATATTTTTAACTAAACCTTCACAAACAAAATGTCATATCTAGAAAACTATACAACCTTAGATGCATATTGTTAGCATGTTATGGTTAACCAGACACTCACTTTCACATGACAGCAAGAAATTCCTCTCTGAGTACACGTTTATTGGAATAGTTACAGAAATATGAAAACATTTTCTTAACTGTATAATTAGTAATATCATTTACACTGAATATCTAAAGATGTGCAACTCACAATGTAAATATCAATGACACATTTCTTCAACAATCTCTAAGGTTTCATGTGATGGTATGCAACAATTTGTAAGTCATTTGGACTAAGTATTAAGTACATATGGAAATATTGCTTACCTTCATAATTACTAAAAAACAACAAGCAATATCTCCAATACAGTGTGATGTGAATGGACACAGACAATGGATGTTCCTGTCTCCCTCCATGGAATTTCATAACATACCAATCAATAATATGTAAGTCTTTCAATTATAAAAT
The DNA here is from genome assembly GCF_019279795.1 of Protopterus annectens. Classification (NCBI taxonomy): domain Eukaryota; kingdom Metazoa; phylum Chordata; order Ceratodontiformes; family Protopteridae; genus Protopterus; species Protopterus annectens. Next base: position 1,249,839,224 of record NC_056744.1, on the reverse strand, counting down.
ATAATCATAAATATGAAAATATATGAAAATATGAATTATAAGTGGCAAATATTGATTAATTTCTCTACTTCAGGACATTCTACATTAATGATCTTACTGTCTTCCTTAACACCTTGCCCTTTCTAATACTGCCCATTATTAGCTGTTAATTCACCTAGTTAAAGAAGTCAGACCCCAAAAAAAGGTCTAGACGCCATAAGGAACAACGAATTAAATGAAATAAATGGAAGTATAAAAAGGCACTACAGAACGAGTTAACAGTAATAATGAGTGACAAAGTACAGTTGTGTACACTTTCCATAAATGTAGATGTTCGAGTGTATTCACTGTTGCAGTCATCACACTTGGGTTATCCTGCCAGGGGTTATCCCTCAGTCGGCCCAAATACCAGAGGCTTAGTATTTCTGCGTCAATTGCTGTCACTCCAGGACTGACGTCAGGTCATCAATGGTATTAAATAAGGCAGCCAACGCCATTACATCAGTTTTTCTTGCTCCAAATGTCAGGAGCTCCCAAATAGGGGGCTAAGTTATGGTTGAAAAACACCACCAGTAGAAAGTAAATACCAAAAAACCCTGTAATGAGTGAGGAAGAGAGAGAGAGTGAGAGAGACAAGGGGGATGGAGGGTGGGAAACCAGGACTGCGATAGTGCATACACTCAAACATCTACATTTATGGTAAGTGTACACAACTGTACTATGTTCTTCGTGTTTCACTGTTGCAGTCATCACACTTGGGTTGATTCCCAAAGGTGAAGTAAAGGGTGGAGGCAGTCAAGAAGAGTTGGGAGTGGCTAGTATGCCCTGCAAGACTGCGGTTGCAAAGCCTGCCATGGATTTGGAAAAGACAAGCAGGTGGTAATGCTGGGTGAAGGTATGAACAGAACTCCATGTTGCAGCCTCAAGGATGTCCCTCGTAGGGACCCCTCTGAGAAAAGCTGCAGAGGTGGAGGTTGCCCTTGTGGAATGTGCCCTGAACCCCAGAGAGGGTGGATTCCAGTGGTGTTTGTAACAGAAATGGATACAATGTGCTATCTATTCGGAGATGGTTTGTTTGGATATGGCCTTGCCCTCCACCCCTGCTGCAAAGCTGAACTAGTAACTGGTCAGTTTTCCTAAAGGGATTAGTCCTATCCAGGTAGAATCTGAGCTGTCTGTGCACATCTAAAGAGTGCAGGATCCTTTCCCCCTTATTTTGAGGCTTAGGGGAAAAGGTGGGAAAATGAATAGATTGGTTGAGAGCCACGGTGGACACAACTTTAGGCATAAAAGTTGGGTTAGTCCTGAGGGAGACCCTGCCAGCATGAAAAATGATGAAGGTTTCCACAGTCATGAGTGCTTGTAGCTCAGACACTCTTCTAGCTGAAGTGATGGCCAGAAGAAAGGCTGTTTTCCAAGAGAGGATTTTTATCTCTGCTGAAGCTGCAGGCTCAAGGGGGGGGGGGGTAGCATGAGCTTTTCCAACACAAAGTTAAGGTCCCAAACTGGGGTAGGAGCTCTTCTGGGTGGCCTTAAGTTGTTAGCCCCTCTTAGGAACTGTTTGATGAGAGGGTGAAAAAAGAGAGGTGGCTCTGTGCTGTAATGAACAGAGATGGCAGAGGCATGAATTTTAATAAAAGAGAAGGATTGGCCCCTGTGAAGTAGGTCTGCTAGGTAATCCAGGATCAGAGGTAGGGAGGGCTGTGCTGGTTCAGCTCCTTTAGCCTGGATCCAGGTGCAATACCTTTTCTACTTGTCAGCATAGGATTTTCTAGTGCTGGGACGTCTGGCCTCACGTATAACATCCAGGACTTGCTTACTTAGGTTGGCCACTGGAGGAGAGGTCAGGGAATAAGCCAGGCTGCCAGGTTCAGGGTCTGCAATTGTGGATGCAAGAATTCTCCATTCTGCTGGGTCAGGAGAGTTGGGATCTGAGGGAGGTGCCATGGAGGCAGTGGTGACAGACTGCACAGTACTGGGTACCAGTGTTGGCGTGTTCAGTATGGGGCAATCAGGATTGCTCTTGGTTTTTCCACCCTTATTTTGAGTAGTACCCTTGTAAGAAGAGGTAGAGGGGAAATGCATAGAACAAGAGGTTTACCCATTGGAAGGATAGGGCATCCACTTTCCAGGCTTTGCTGTGAGGTTCCCTGGTGCAGAATTTGCTGAGCTGGTGGTTGTTGTGGGAGGCAAATAGGTCCACCTTCGGGGTACCCCATTTCTGGGTTACAAGGCTGAAGGTGCTGTGGTTTAATTGCCACCCATGTGGGTCTAGGAGATTGCTTAAGTGGTCTGCCAGAGAGTTTTGGTTGTCTGGCAGGAATTGTGCTAGCAAGTGAATTTGCATAGCTGAAGCCATGTGCCAAAGGGTCATGGCTAGCCTGCAGAGTGGATAAGAGTGAGTTCCTCCCTGCTTGTTGATGTACCACATCACTGTGGTGTTGTCTGTTTTGATTAGCAGAGGCCCTGGAGAGAGTAGGGGTCTGAAAGCTGTCAGAGTATGCTGAACAGCTAGGATCTCTTTTTGGTTGATGTGCAGATGTATTTGATTTGGGCTTCAGTGGCCCTGAATGCACCTGCAGTCCAGGTGCGCACCCCAGGCATGGTCTGATGCATCTGTGGTTAGGGTCTAGGAGGAATGGGGTTGTGAAAAGGGAAGGCCCTTGTGGTTGCATGCTGCTGCCCACCAAAGAAAATATTTCCTTCGACAAGATATCATAGGTATGATAGTTTCCAGGTCCTGAGAGTGTTGACACCAAAGACTTTTTAAGTACCACTGAAGTTTCCTCATATGCAGTCTGGTATACGAAATGAGTAGAATGCAGGAGGCCATGAACCCTAGAGCTTGCAGGATTTTCCTTGTGGATAACTGGGTTCTGGTGGCTAGTTGAGAAAAGTAGCCTGTCAGATAGGCTTGTTTTTCTGGAGTAAGGAATGCCATCTGGGATGCTGTGTCCAGACTTGCTCCCAGGAATACAATTTTTTGAGTGGGGACTAGTTTGGATTTCTTTTCATTTGACCAGTGAGGTCAGTAGGTCCTTTACAAAGGTCAGGTGCTGTAACAGCTTTTCCTGACTGTCTGCCTGAATCAGGCATTTGTCCAAGTATGGGTAAATTTGAATATTTCTTTGTCTGCAAAAAGCAATGGCAGGAGCCAGGCATTTTGTGAAAACTCTGGGAGCAGTGGATAAGCCAAAGGGAAGTACAGAGAACGGAAAGTGCATAGATCCTGCCCTGAAACATTGATATTTCCTGCAAGAATCCCTAATTGGGATGTTTAGCTAGGCCTCTTTTAGGTCTAGGATGGCTAACCAAACATCTTTGGATAGCATAGGAAGAAGCTGCTGAGGGGTGAGCATTTTGAATTTTGGTACTTCCAGGAAGGTGTTAAGAATTGCTAGCTCTAGGACTGGGCACCAGGTGCCCTCTTTTCTGGGTACCAGGAAAAGTTTGGAATAGAAACCTTAGCCTATCTGGTCTGCAGGAACAGGCTGTACTGTCCTCATGGAGAGCAAGGAATTAACTTGGTTTTGGGCCTCTGCCCACTGGTTTGGAGGAAGACCTGCAAACCCTTTTGGGGTTGGAAGTATGTGGAAATAAAATTTGTACCCCGTGACACTATGTTGAGGACCCATCGGTCGTTGGTGATGGGGGCCTAGTTTTTTGCATGGGAGGCAAGTTTTCCTCCTAGGGACACAAGCAGGTGGGCAGAGGTAAGGAGTGGAGTTGAAAAGTCATTGTGAGTTCTTTCCATAAGGGGTGGCTTAGCACTCCCTGTTTTAGAAGTGGAGGTACTCCATTGCTTAGATCTCTGCATTCCCTGGGACTGCTGTCTGGGGGGGGGTGTCTACTTCTCCTAGGTCTAATCTGAGCCGGCCTTGAGGGGGCTGGAAAGGACCAGTGCTTGGAGGGGCAATGCCTACTGAATCTCGGAGGCTGGACTTGCAAAAAGTCTTTAACTGTCTGCACAGATTTAGCCTTTCTCCCATCTTTTCTAAAACCTCTTCTGCCTTGGTGCCAAACAAATTGTCTTTGTTCAATGGTGTGTCCAATAATTTTGATTTGACATGGTCTGGCAAGGTCTGTTCCTTAAGCCAGGCATGCCTTCTAAGTACAGAACCTGTGACTGCTGCCCTGCAGGATGCTTCTAGGGCATCAAAGCCACATTGCAAGGTCTGCTTAGTAACTTGGTTTGCAGAATGCATAAGCTCCTGTAATTCTTTATTTTCTGCACAAGCTGGAAAGGTAGATCACTTTTGTTTAAGGAGTTCCACTGTATGTTGTTGGTATTTCAACATGTGGAACTAACAATTTAGTGCTCTAATGGCAAGAGTTGCAGAGGTGTATACTTTTTTACCCCATCTGTCTTAACCTCGGGAATCCGTGTCCGAAGGGGTGGGATTCATAGCTGTGGTTGCTTTTATTCCTTTAGGTCCTTGGGAGATGACCTCTGGGTCAGCAGTAAGATTTTTGAAAAAAAAATTCTGTGAGTCAGGGACTCTGTAATACCTGTCAGGTTTCCTGGGAGCAGGTGGTAGAGTGTCAGGAGTTAAATTGGATTCCATGAAAACATCATTCACAACATCCAGGACAGGAGGAATTGCTAAGGGTCTGTGCTGTGGTAAATCTAAAAACTCTGAGTCTCTTTTTGGACTAAGGATAATCCTGACATTCCCAATGGAAATGTTCTCTCAAAGTATGTAGTGTTTCACCACAAGAAAAATCCTCTGGAGGACAGGCAGAAGGAATGGATTCCTCTGCATCTGAATCTTCAAAAGCAGACAAGGGCATGCCTTCATATTTAGAAACCTCAGAGTTGTTGGACTCCTGGTCAGATAAAGCTATTGGGGACAAGTTTCATTTTCTTTTAGAAGGGGTAGGCTGGCTTCCCCTAATAAGCATGATAAGGTCTTCCACCATTTTAAGCATTTGAGATTGAGGCATGGAAGCAGGTGCTTGAGTTTGGGTCGTCGATTTTTTAGGCATAGTTTGTACCCTGGGCCTTAGAAACTCGGTAGTTTTTGAAAGAATTGAAGATGCAAAAGGAGTCGTCAGTTTGTGTCGAATATCGGTAGTGTGAAGAACGTCCTCAGAAGCCAGTGCCTGCTCAGCGGCTCTGGACCCATCCAAGGTAGAGACATCCGCAGGATCCTTAGTCAAAGTAGAGTCTCACGGCATACTGGACTCCGAACGAGTCTCAGTAGTGACCTGCAAATCCATAGAAGCGGGCATCAGGTGCTGTGAAAGCGCCTCACTGAGTACGATAAGAGCCCGATGACGTATAGTTCTGGTGTTGAACAAAGCACAAAACCAACAGGGAAGGACATCATGGGCCTAAACAGGTGATGCAGTAAGAATGGAAATCTCGGTGTGGTATTTGCTTTCCACAGGCGAAACAATTGTTAACTTTTTCTGACATCGGGTAGAGCAAGAAAAAAGGATCCCCAATGGGGTACTTAGCTTTAGAAGACTTCAACTTCAATTTCGGAAATGAAAACTCAGGTAGCGGCCAACCGGCACTCGTGCAAACTGCTTCGGGCTCCTCCGCAAGAAAGACTAATGTAATGGCGTCGGCTGCCTGATTTTATACCACTGACGACCTGACGTCAGTCCTGGAGTGACAGCAACTGATGCAGAAATACTAAGTCTCTGGTATTCGGGCCAACTGAGGGATACCCCTGGCAGGATACCCCAAGTGTGATGACTGCAACAGTGAAACATGAAGAACATCCTTAATACACAAATAGACCACGCAAACAAAGAAAAATAAAAAAAGAAGTTATGTACTTAACATAACATTCCATCTGTGTTGTCCATTTTCATTCTTCCTCAACCTGTGGGTTCAGATTCGAACCTTGGATCCGACATTGCCCCTTTTTTATAGCTGAGGATCCAACTCTTGAGCTCCCCCCCTTAGCCAAATGTCTTACAAATTACCTCAGATTTAGTTTAATGCAGCTGTATAAGCAAATACATAAATTAATGGAAAGAGAGATATCCTAAGACAGAGAGCAGATAGAACCAGGAGCTAAAAAGGAAATAATAGTTGTGTAAAATCTTACCATAACCATAGATGTTCTTCTCTTCTATATGCTGCAGTATTCATAACATGAGGGAATTTGTCTCCGGCTGATTCGGACGTCTGGCAAACATCTAAATGCTACTGCAAGGTATGTGCAATGGCACACATCATTCAGCATATGTCGGTCATAAAGAGAAGTCAGGTAAAAAGTGGATGCCAGCACGTACCTACCTCAGAACTGAATGCCACAAAGCACCAGCCTGATAAAAGTGAGCAACATATAACCAGGGATCAGGCAAGCATCAGGGGGAATGTGGATGGGAAGAAATACTGCAGCATATAGAAGAGAAGGACATCTATGGTTATGGCAAGATTTTGCACAACTATTCTATGTCCTTCTATTCATATGCTGCAGTATTCATAACATGAGGGAAATGCCAAAGTTCATGCAGAGGACAAATTGGGAGGAGAAGCAGAAACATTTTCCACAAAGCCATGGAGAACAGCTCTGGTGAACCCCACTCTGGACTTGGAAATAACATCCAATTTTTAGTGCTTGGTGAAGGTATGCACAGAGTACCAGGTAGCTGCCTCCGGGACAGAAGCTGTATCCAATCCTTTACAGAAGGCCCCAGAAGAGGACACAGCCCTAGTAGTGTATGCCCTTACAAGGGAAGACAGATCCTTACCATTGCCTGACTAGTAGAAGGAAATGGCTTTAGAGATCCAAGAGGAAATAGTTTGCTTGGAAACAGGTTAGCCCATGGCCCTTGGGTGATAGGAGACAAACTATCTGTCAGACTTATGGATGGGCTTGGTTTTGCACAGATAGTACGTGAGTTGTCTGTGAACATCTAAGGTGTGGAGAATCCTCTTACTGGAGGATTTGGGAAATGGGAAGAAGGTAGGGAGATTGCTAGCCCGATTCAGGGATACCTCATTAACCACCTTGGGCATGAAGGATGGGTTAGTCCTAAGGGAAATCCTGTCCCTATGAATGACAGTGAAGGGAGAAGATTCCATGAGGTCTTGCAGCTCAGAAACCCTTCTGGCAGAGGTAATAGTCACTAGGAGAACTGTTTTACATGTGTAGTATTGCAGGGAGGATGACAATGCTGGTTTGAAAGGGGCTAGGGTATGTTTTTCCATGACATAATTGAGATCTCAAGGGGGAGCATATGGTTTCCTTGGTGGTCTCATGTGAAGGATGCCTTTTAGGAATACTTTGACTTCCAACCTGGAACCCAAGGGAGGAGACATAGGTAAACATGCTAAAATGGCAGACAGACGTGCCTTCGATGAGGAATATGACAAGCCACTCTTCATGAATTCAAACAGGTAAGACAAGACCACTGGCACCTCTACAGATAGTGGCTGCAAGTGTTTAAGACACCAGAAAGAGAACCACTTCCATTTGAAGACATAGAATTTCCTAGTAGTGGATTTTCTGGGCTCCTGTAGAACTTGTATCACATCCTCAGTGTAAAGGTGTTTAAAGGGAATCAAAGCCCTATCACCCACAGAGTCACGTTTAGGGTCGACATTTGTGGATGTACCACAGTTCCCTTGTCCTGTGTGAATAAATCCATCCTCAGGAGTAAATTGTGGTGATTGCCCTTGGCTAAATATAGAAGAAGGGGAAACCAATGCTGTCTTGGCCAAGATGGGGTCACCAGCAAGATTTTTGGGTGGTCCCACTGAATTTTTAGCAGAACCTTTTGAATTAGTGGGAAGGGGGAATGCATACAGAAACATCCCCTTCCATGTAAAGGATGACATCCATCTTCTATGCCCCAGGACATGGAATCCTGACACAATACTTGGGAAGCTGTCTGTTTGTGGGGGAGGCAAAAAGATCTATCTGAGGGATACCCCATCAATGGACAAGGTCCAGAAACATATCCCTGTTCAACATCCACTCATGGGATTAAGTCATGGTCCTGCTTAGAGTGTCTGCCATCACATTCTAAGTTGAGGGAATGTAAACAGCTTGGAGGGAAACCTGACTCTCCTGGGAAATATCCCAGGTATATAATGCCAGTCTGCAGAGGATGCAGGATTTTGTCCCTCCCTGTTGATGTACCAGAGGACTGTGTTATTGTCTGTGAACTACCTTAGGACCCCTGGTGAAATCCTGGACTTGAAGATTTTGAGGGCAAAGATCAAAGCTCGCATTTCTTTTTAAGTTGATATGTTCTTTTATCTGAGGAGGGGACCACACATCCCTAAACTTCCAGTTTCCCAGAGTTGCACCCCATGGTAGGAGGTGAACAACAAATTCCAGAGGGTGAGAGTGTTGCTTCCAAACTGTTCTCAGGAACCACTGAAATTTCCTCATGTGTAGGCTAGCAAAGGGAAGCACTGGAATAGTTGAAGCTACAAACCCCAGGAGGGGCAGGAACTCCCTGGCAGTCAGGGATTGAAGTGGAATAATGTCCTGGAAATAAGAGGCGAAAGACAGGATCTTTTTTGGGGGTAAGCAAGCTATCATTGTGCTTGTCAGGATCCTGCACCCCAGGAAGAAATTATCCTGGAAGGGGTTCAGGGAAGACTTTTGGAGGTTGATGGTAAACCCCAGCCCTCTAATAAGTGACACAGTGTAAGAAAGATAGTCCAGGAGTATTTCTGGTGAAGGAGCATGAAGGAGCATGTCATCCAAGTATGGAAATATCTGTATGCCTTGCAGTCTGCAGTGGGCTATAACAGGGGCTAAACAGTTTATGAATATCTTTGGTGCCGTAGATAGACCAAAGGGCAAAGCACAAAACTAAAAATGAGAGAAAGCCACAGAAAAGCGAAGGAATTTCCTGAACTGTTGGTGAATGGGGATGTGAATGTAGGCATCTTTTATGTCCAGTGACACCATGAAGGCCTGGGGGAGAATCAGAGGGAGGAGAGTTGGTAGTGTCAGCATGAGAAAGGTTGGAACTTTCAGAAAGGTGTTTAAATGGGACAGGTCTAGGATGGGCCACCAAGTGCCATCCTTTCTTGGGACCAGAAACATTCTGGAGTAAAATCATTTTCCCTTTTGATTGGGGGGCACCTCCTGGATAGTGCCCTGAAAGATTTTACAAGGTGCCTGAGGATGCCAAGTTCCTTTTTAAGGCATTCTCAGCTGACCCAGCTACTATATCAGTGGCAGCAGATAAAGCTTTCAAACTTTTAACTTCCACCTCCCTGCTTCCCTCTTCAGAAGAGACTTCCTCTGCAGGCCTCTTCAAAGGGTAGAAGGAGATGGCCTGTGCTGGAAATGAATGAGCTGATGTCTAGTGGTGAGCCGTGAAGGCATTAAAGAGGCCCTAGGTAAAGGCCTGCCAGTCAGGAGTTTGATCAGAAGCCTGTTCCTGAGGAACCGGGAAAACATGTTTAGTTTTTGTTTCTTTTTCTTTGGAGCCTCAGGAGCCAGGCGATGAAAAGTAGAAGGGCCTGACATCGGGCGGCATTCCATGACATCTGTAAGAACATCCTTATGAGCCACAATCTGCATCACACTGCGTGCGCCTTCAGAAATAACCCGCTGTGGTTACCCCGATGGCTGAATCGGACGCCTGCGAATCCCTCTGTGATGTGCCTACAGATTCCTTGATGGCTTCCACCGTTGTACCTGTTGAAGATGGCTCTGCAGATTCCAAAATGGCCTTCCGGTCTTTATCAGCCTAGGGAGGGATGCCGGAGTAGAGGGAGCAGCTGTAGGATCAGGCCGAGGCTTGTTGGCCTTCTTGAGTTGTGGTTCTTCTGAAGGGCCCGACGTCAGATCCATGTCTCAAGCTAAGCGGTTAAGGTGCTGATTCTCCCAATATAACCTAAGGGAAGCTAGGGGGCTACGGAGTGTTTTAGGAACAAAGGCCTTGCAGATATCGTAGGATGTGAGATTGTGTTCTGGGCCTAAGCAAAATAAGCAAAGAATGTGGGAGTCTTTATGTGGAATTTGCCTTCCACACTGACACTTGCCCTTCCTAGCTGACATGTACTCATAAAAAAAAAAAAATACAACACAGTAGCCAAAAGGAAAAGAAAAACCCCAGAGGAGTACTTATCTGAAGCACAAAGGTGAGTTCTCTGGCAAGCAACGACTGGAGCTGGCAGTTGGACAGGCTACAGAAGAGTTCTGAGGTAGGTATGTGCTGACGTCCACTTTACACCCAATGCCTCTTTATGGCTGACGTACAGTGAGTGATGTGCACCATTGCACGTACCTTGCAGTAGCATTTAGACTTTGGTATACTGGCTGGATGTATGAGAGAGCCGGATGTGGACTCCCTCATGTTTTGAACACTGCAGCATATGAATAGAAGGACATCAGTGGTTCCTGGGACACCGCCGCAAATCTTCCCAGAGCAGCTAGGGGGATGCGGGGGTGAAAGGTTGAGAAAGAATGAAAATGGAAAACATGGATCGAATGTTTTGGTAAATTGAAAGTTAAATATATATTGATTGTGAATACTCGCATTTTATATTTTATATTTTGATTTTAGAAAATATAAATTTAAGTAGAAAAGTTTTATTGAAGTAATAAGTTAAAAAGGTGTCTTTAATACAAGTATTTTAATATTGTCATACATTCTATTTAATTGGTGAGCAGATTAAAGGAAAAAAGGTGTTGGGCCACTTTAAATACTGTTAGAAGGGGTGGGTGTGCATCAATACATTAATGGCTGTTATTAATTTAAATTAATTTGTTTGACTTTATCCATTTGTATCTGATGACGTCTGCAGAGGCAGACAAAAGCACTTATATTACAATTTTTTTAATGTCTGCATCTAATAAAAATTTGGATTTGAGACAAGTTGTTGCCATGGAGCTGCTTTACCTTGGCTTTGGATGGGTTGGTTTGATCCATGGAGGGTGTACTAAGTGAGACCAAAGGAAGGGAAACCATATCTGTCGAGGCCAGAAAGGAGCAATGAGGATCACTTTGCTCTTCAGCTGCTTCTGAGCTTTTGGGTATAAGGGGTAGGGGAGGGTAAGCATAAAGAAGACTGGAAGGCCAAACATGGACTACATCATCCCTCAGTGACTGTCCCTGAGAAGGGATCAGGACAAAAAACCTGCTGCACTTGTTCTTGAGTGGTGAAGGAAAAATATTGCAGCAAGGTTGACCCCACCTGTGGAAGACTGTGTTTGCCACTGATTGATTTAGAGACCACTTGTGAGGCATAAGAATAATTGCTGAGCCTATTTGTCAGAATGGAGTTCCCAGGACTGTGCATTGCAATCAGGAAGTAGATGGAAGAGGTCACCCATTGGCAAACTCTCTGCTTCTTGACATAGGGGGCAAGATGTCATTCCTTACTGTTTACTGATGTACCATACTACTGACATTTTGTCCATTTGTATTGCAACAGTTCCTAGAAGTAGAAGGCTCTGAAATGCTTGCAACACTAGAAGCACCGCTCTCATCTCTAAGACACTGATATGCAAATTGGTCTCTGTTGACCACGTGCCTTGGACCGTGCCACCCAGGTAATGCCCCCCACTCAGCTGGGACGTGTCCGTGGTCAATGTGGCTTCGGGGGGTGGTGGATTGGAGCCATCATAGAAGTGAGTGAGTGCACACTTGGGACAACCTGATAGTGTGAGTCAGTTGACAGAAGTGTAGGGACCACTGGACCACCAGAGTCCACTGAAATAATTTCATGTGTAAGTGAGCTGTTGGAATCAAGGTTATGGCAGCCATCGAACCTAATGCACTGAGGACTAGACTTGCTGGGGGTATTGAAATGGCTAGAGTTTGTCTGACATGTGATCTTAAAGTGTAAATCCTGTCTGGAGTCAGGGAAGCAAGACAACTGACTGTGGATAGATGAGCTCCTACAAAGTCTATCAACTGTAAGGGCTGTAGCTGAGATATTTGCATGTTGATTGTGATGCCTAAGGTAGGGTCTAACTGTAGTAGATAGTCCCTGGCTTGTAATAGAAGACACCTGGTTGGTGTGGTCAGGAGCCAGTCATCTAGATAAGGAAACATGCTGAATCCATGTTCATAGGTTCATAGGTAGGTACTAGGCTATCTGCTCAAGGGCATTTATAAGCCTAGCCAGAGTATGTCAGCTTTCGCCTCTCCATTGATTAATTAACTGAGCCTCTGTCAAGAAGAGCCAATGAAGTGACCCCAGGGGTGTATTTTCTGTTACCCATCCACTCGTCAAGGTTTATCTTGAAGAGTGTTAGTGAGGGGCTCTGCCTAATGTAGTTAGGAATTTTGTTCCAAAGCTTGGGGAGTCTCTGTGACAGGAATCTATCCCCTCCAGCATCTTCTATTTATTGTTGTGGTGAGGTTTGGCTCACTAGAGCGAGTGACTCGCAGTGACTTGGATTTCTTTAGGTGCAGCATGTCTATCAATTCTGAGTTGGACATGGCTTTGCAAGTCAGGCAGAGATCACCTCTGAGTAAACGATATGTGACTGAGTACAGCTGGAGTTTTTCCAGTCGGGCTGCATAGGACATATGTTTGAGGCCAGTAATTCTCTTGGTGAGGTACTTTTGTGGCCTTTCCAGTTGTTGGAGTTTCTTCTGAGGTACATCCCAAATGGGGCATTGTACTCTATGATAGGTCTGATGAGTGACTAGTACAGGGGCACTATAACCTCTTTATTTCTAGATGTGAACCCTTTAGCAATTAGATAGGCTACATAGAAGGATTTCCTAACTACTTTGGCAATAAAGGAGAGATTACGATCTACCTGGGTCCCCAGACCTCTTATTATCTCTTCTGTATTAAGGGGGCTGCCACCTATGTGGTAATTCATTTGTGTTTTGTTTTTCCCAAACGGGATGACTATGCATTTTTTGACATTTTGCTTGAGACCATGACTTTGACACCAGGTGTCCGTCTCAGTAAGGCCCTTTTGGAGAATGTCCGTGTCAGCTGGAGATTCAATTATGGCTCCCAGTTTGCAGTCATCGGCGAACTTGGTTAGCCACAGTCCTCCTGTGTTTGCCTGTACTTCTGAGAAGTATATGCTGAACAATAGGGGTCCCAGGACTGAGCCTTGTGGGACACCACTTGTGACTGGTTTATAGTCGGACCTGGAGCCCGGTATTATTACCGTGTGAGTTCTGTCTGTAAGCCAGTTGGCAACCCATCTCGTGACGTAGAGGTTTATGTTCAGGCTGGTGACTTTTTCTATAATTCCAGAGTGTGGAATGGTGTCAAAAGCCTTGGCGAGGTCAAGGTAGGCTGTGTGAACTACCTTCCCCTCATCTATGGCCTTGGTGACTGTCTTGAAGAAGTCAACCAGGTTTAGTAGGCATGATCTGCCCTTAACAAAGCCGAACTGGGTCGGGTCAATTGTTTGGAGGTTCCCCTATGTCTTTGTTAATGAGTTCCATGATGATGTGCTCCATAGCCTTGCAGACCAGGCTAGTCATGCTTACGGGGCAATAGTTACCAGGGTCAGTTGTGGCCCCTTCTTTGTGGAGCTGAATAACCGTTGCTGTGCACCATTCTATGGGCATGTAGCCTGTGGAGAGGCTGAGGATAAACAGTGTGTTTAGGTGGGGGGTTAGTTCGTTCTGTAGTTTATGCAAGACGTAGCCTGGGACACCATCTGGCCCCATTGACGCTGCACTTTTGGCTTTTGAAAGGGCTGTTTTCACCTGTATGTCTGTGATTTCCAGGACACTACACTTTTCCGGTATTGTTGTGGGACCTTTTGGGGGTGAGGGGGGGGGTGAAGTTTGCACTGAATCTGCCAGGATGTTGGCAATATCAGTGGGTTCAGTATATTTTGTGCTATTTTGCACTAGCTCAGAGCATATCTGCGAGTTGTCACTTAGATTCTTGACATAGCTAAAGAAGGCTTTGTGGTTATCTTTCGAATCCTTGGCTATTTTTCTTTCGAAGTTAGCCTTGGAGGATTTTCTGAGGGAGCTTAGTTTCTTACTGATACTGATCAGGGATGTCTTTCCTTCTTGAGATTTGCTTTTTTTCTGAACTAGTTTCCTCCTCCTATTGTATAACCTGTTTATGGCAGTGGTCCACCAGACTGGTTTTCCTTCTCTTAGGGGAGTGAGTCTTGGTTTTGCTAGGGATGGCACGATCCATGCATCCTTGTAGGTGCTCATAGAGTGCATTTGTAATGGTTCCTGTATCTTGGACATTGTTATCCTTTAGCGTGGGGGCTGTGAAACTTACCACCTCTGTCTTAAGTAAGGTGAAGTTTGCTATAGAAAAGTTTTTTACTGTGGTTTCCTTGGTTTGGGTTGGTGATGTGGTGTGGACATCCAGAGTGATTAGTTTATGGTCTGATCTAACCAGTGACGGGATGACCTCCGGTGTGGAACACCTGTCGCCCATGTTGGTGATGACCAGGTCCAATATGTTTTCACCTCTGGTAGGGGAGTTTATCAGCTGATCCAGGGCATTTGAGTTGATAAATTCCAGGAAGCGCTGGACCTGGGAATTTGTACTTGAGTAGTTTTCCTATTTAACGGTAGGGTAATTGAAATTGCCCAATATCAAAGTGTTCGGTAGGACCTTCATGTTTTCCAGTGTCTCCAGAAAGGTAGAGTGGTGGTCCTGGGTCATGGAGGGTGATCTGTAGCAGGCCACAATTTGCATTGCAGATTTGCCTGATGTTAGTTGTACATGGATGATCTCGGAGGTATCATGCTGCGCCACTAACCTGGAGGTGTAGGTATCCTTGATGAATATGGATACACCCCCTCCTTTTGTGTTTGGGTCCATGTTCTGTGGCCGAAATGTGTGGTATGATTTGTAGCCTGGTAGTGCTGGGATGCTCTGTGGAGCCTTGAACCAGGTTTCAGTTACTGCACAGATGTCGATGTTCTCCATACTGAGGAGTGCTTCGAGTGCGTGCATTTTGAGATTTAAACTCCTGGAGTCGAGTAGCATAACTCTCATTTTTTTATTTGTGCTGTTTACGTAGGTGGGTTTGACTTTTGAGCCTTGCCTAAAAAAGGCACTATGGGGGCAGCAAGAGCCTTGGCCGGTATCCGAAAGCCTAGGGGTGACAGGTGCAAGCCGTCTCTTGCGAAACAATGAGACTTGTCAAGCATGTCGTCCCAGGCTGACAGACACTGGATCCCCTTTGAATGACAACCAGAAGCTTAGCCAATTGTTGAAATTGATAATTTTTTCTTAATACTGCATAGTCTTAAGTGAGCTGGTACTACTGCCATGCATTTGGTAAACACCCTGGGGGCTGTTGTGAGACCAAAGGGCAGTACTCAGAACTCATAATGACTGCCCCCCACCTGGAAGCATAGAAACTTTCTGAATGCCTGCTCATTTTGATGTGATAGTACATGTCCTGAAGTTCAATGGAGTACATCCAGTTGACCTTTCACAAGAGAGGTAGAATGGACTGAACCATGACCATCTGGAATTTCACACTGTCTACTGATTTGTTTAGTAGGGTTAGGTCCAAGACTGGCCTTAGGTCCCCTGTCTTCTTTGGCGCTAAAAAGAACCTTGAGTAAATTCCGGATCAGACATGGTCTGGTGGAACCTTCTGGATGACTCTTTCTTCTAGCAGTTTTGCACTATGTAATACTGCTTCCTCCCTTTGACTGGGTGGAACACTGTGGAGAATTTTCTTTGATTCTGGATTCTGCAAAAATGGAATGGAATATATTCTAGATATGATCCTTTGTACCCAACAATTGTTTGCGATGGCTAACCAGGCATTTGGGTGCAAGGATAAGCACTCCCAACTGCCTCAATAGAGGGACAGTTGGGCAATCTCTCAGGAGCACTGAAAGGACCTATCCAAAAAGACATCTTGTGATCTTTGATTCTGGAGACCTCCCCCACTGCTGCGACAGCAGCATCTACTATTATAGTTCCCTCTGCCTCTGGGGGGAAAATCTCCCTGTGATTCCTGAAAAGGACCGTGGAACTGCATCTCTTTAACAGCAGGGCCAAACAACAATGATCCATCAAAAGCAGCATTGATGACGGACGCCTTGAAAGGTTCCGCAAAGTCACAGAGCTGCATCCATGCATGATGCCCTATAGCAATGCCTGAACCGGCCACCCTTGAGGTACCCTCTGCAGCATGCAAGATTAGCCTCGTGGACGCATTAGAGACAGACTGTACGGTGGCCAACCAGGAGGAAAAGGTTTTCTGCATACATGGACCTTGGGACAAAACTAGAGTACCTTAATTAAGCCCCTCTGTAGTCTGGTGAAGTGTGACAGGTAGTTCAGTGATCTCAATGCGAAAGTCATTGAAGCGTACACCTGCTTCCTGAATCTATCCAAAGCCGTAGACTACCTATTAGGGGGATGGAGGGAGGAGCACTGTTCAGCCAGCTCCTTTTTAGTGGGTGCTGCAACAACCATGGCATCTACCAAGGAATCATTGGTCCAGTGTTGCCTATCAGAAGGGCACTACAGATCTTATCAGCTCTCTTTCGAATGGGCTCCACAGTGTCTGGCTCCTTTCATGGCCTGTGGGAGATAATGTCAATATAGTCATCCATGGGGGGAAGGGACACCAAAGATGTAGACTGTCCAGACCTGAAGGTCTGCAAAAACACATACTCCTCTCAGGAACAGCTTTGGGTAGATCAACCACCTCTCTGGCACAGGGCTTCAAGGATGTCTCCAAAGGAGACATCATCCGGTGGAGATCTTGGGAACTGTTCCTCTTCATTGAAGTTCGTGTTTTCTGTCAGTGATTTCTGAGGTAATCCAAGTGCCTCGTCTTGCACAGTCTCTTTTGAGGTACCTCCTCAGTAAGGTGTTCTGGGGGTGTCAGAAGAGATGGGGCACTCTGCAGAAGGAGCTGCTCAGAGGCTCTTAGGGTCTGGCTGTCCCCGAGGTGCAGGATGAGCAGGCTCAGGTGGAGACGTTAGAGCAGGAGTGGAATTTGAAGGAGGTAGAATTGAAGTAGTTCTCAGCTGGGAGAAACCTCTCTTCACCACTCTGAATGCAGACGAATCCAGAGAAGCCAAAAACTATTTTTCCTGAACTGAGGTTCTATGAGCAGACAACTCCAAACCCCCATGGGTCCCTTGCACCGAAGCGGGAGTTAGAGCTGAGCTGTCATACACCAAGGCTCCGAGGGAAAGCGATGGCTCCAAAAGCTTTGGATTCGAGGACATTCCCTCAGACCTGATGCCATTTCAGCTCCAAGACCCATCACTCTCCAAGAAGGTTGGAGCTAATCAGATCAGAGACAAAGTCGGAGCAGAAGAAGGAAGGGTCATCGGATCCAACATGTCGACTCTGGATACCTCTGGATCCAGGGGCTCCAAAAAGTACTGTTGTGTACACTTACCATAAATGTAGATGTTGAAGTGTATTCACTGTTGCAGTCATCACACTTGGGTTATCTGCCTGCAGGAAGCCCTCAGTCATCCCAAATACCACAGTCTTGGGATTTCTGAGTCAGATGCTGTTGCCTCTTCCATGACATCAAGTCGTCAGGGGTATAAAACATGCAGCTGATGCCATTACATCAGTTTTTCTTGCCCCAGATATCAGGTACCCTCAAAATAGGAAGCAATTACATGGTGTGGATCACCTCCAGTAAAAAGTAAATACCACCGCCATAAGATATGGCCAAAAAAGAGGACAGGTAGAAAATATAGAAAAGTCAGGGGGCTGGAGGAATGGTAACCAGGACTGAAACAGTGAATGCACTCGAACATCTACATTTATGGTAAGTGTACGCAACTGTACTATGTTCTTCGTGTTTCACTGTTGCAGTCATCACACTTGGGTTGATTCCCAAAGCTGAGGAAGGGTGGAGGCAGTCAAGAAGTATTAGGGCTGGCTAGCAGGCCTTGTAAGATAGCAGGCCTTGTAAGACTGCTCTAGCATATCCAGCTCTGGATTTAGAAAAGATAGGTAAGTGGTAATGCTTGGTGAAGGTGTGTACTGAACTCCAGGTTGCAGCTTCCAGTAGGGACTCCCCTGAGAAATGCTGCAGAGGTTGAATTAGCCCTAGTGGAATGGGTTCTGATCCCCTGTGGGGTAGGTTTTCCATGGTGCTTGCAGCAGAAATGGATGCAGTGTGCTATTCATTTGAAAATGATTTGCTTTGATATGGCCTTGCCCTCTGCCCCTGTAGCAAAGCTGACTAACAGCTGGTCAGATTTTCTGAATGGTTTAGTCCTGTCAAGGTAGAACCTAAGCTGTCTGTGCACATCCAAGGAGTGCAGGATCCTTTCCCCTTTATTCTGAGGATTAGGAAAAAAGGTTGGTAAATGAATGGATTGGTTTAAAGCCACACTGGATACCACCTTGGGCATAAATGATGGGCTAGTCCTGAGGAAAACCCTGTCCGCATGGAATATAATGAAGGGTTCCACAGCCATAGGGGCCTGTAACACAGACACTCTTCTTGCTGAAGTGATGGCTAGAAGTAGGGCTGTTTTCCAAGAGAGGAATTTTAACTCAGCTGTAGCAGCAGGCTCAAAAGGGGGAAGCATGAGCTCTCTAGTACAAAGTTAAGGTCCCAGGCAGGAGTGGGGTCTTAGGACCTTTAGCTCCTCTCAGGAACTGTTTTACCAGAGGGTGAGAGAAGAGGGGTGGCTCAGTATTGTAATGAGCTGAGATGGCAAAGGCATGATTCTTAATGGAAGAGAAGGACCGGCCTTTGTGGAGCAGCTCTGCTAGATAATCTAGGATTTGAGCTAAAGTGGGCACGGCTGTGTCCTTTCCCTGTGACTGGCTACAAGAACAGTATCTTTTCCACTTTTCTGAATAGGCTTTCCTAGTACTAGGCCTCCTGGCCTCAAGGATGACATCCAGCACATGTTTGCTGAGGGTTGCTGGTGATGAATTCAGGGAATAAGCCAGGCTGATAGGTTCAGGGTTTGCAGCCTAGGATGCAAAATCTCACCCTCCTGCTGGGACAGCAGAGAGGGGATCTGATGCAGGTGCCAGGGTGGCACTGTTGTCAGACTGCATAAAAGTGGATATCGGTGCTGGCGTGCGTGGCCAGTCTGATGCAATAAGGATTGTCCTTGGCCTGTCCTGTTTGATCTCGAGTAGTACTTTCGAGAGGAGGGGCAGAGGGGGAAAGGCATAGATTGAGAGGTTTTTCGCATATAAAGGATAGGGCATCCACTTTCCATGCTTGGCTGTGGGGAGTTCTGGTGCAAAATTTGCTCAATTGATGGTTCTGGGGGGAAGCAAAGAGGTTTATCTCTGGAGTTCCCCACCTGTGGATTAGAAGCTTGAATGACTTGTGTTCCAGTTTCCACTTGTGCGGGTTCATTAGATTTCTGCTTAAGTTGTCTGCCAGTGAATTTTGTTTGCCTGGCAGGAATTGAGCTTGCAGGTGCACTTGGTTGCTCAAGGCTGTGTTCCACAGAGCCATGGCTAAACTGCAGAGTGGGTAGGAATGAGTTCCCCCCTGCATGTTTATGTACCACATGACTATGGTGTTGTCTGTCTTTATCAAGAGTTGTCCTGGAAGGATAAGGTATTTGAAGGCTGTCAGAGCATTCTGTACAGCTAACATTTCTTTTTGATTGATATGCAGGTGCATTTGTCCTGGGTTCCATTTGCCTTGAATGCATTTGCCTGCCATGTGAGCCCCCCATGCATATTCTGATGTGTCTGTTGTCAGGGTTTGGTCGGCGGGGGGTTGAGTGAAAGGGAGTCCCTTGTTTTGGTTGCAGGCTTATGCCCACCAGAAGAACTCTATCCTTAGGCAAGGAAAGATCGGAATCACTGTTTCCAGGTCCTGAGAATGTTGACACCAGAGACTATTTAAGTACCACTGACGTTTCCTCATATGCAGTCTTGCATATGGAATTAGGATAATGCATGAGGCCATGAACCCTAGGCTTGCAGTATTTTTCTTGCAGACAGCTGGGTTTGGGTGGCCAGTAGTTTGAAGTAATTTGTCAAATAAACCTGCTTTTTCTGGAGTGAGGAATGCCATCTGGGAAGTTGTGTTCAAGCTTGCTCCCAGGAATACAATTTCATGGCTGGGTACCAGATGTGATTTCTTTTCATTGATGCTATACCCCAGAGAAGGAGTCTTTTTACAAATGTCAGGTAGTGAAGTAGCAATTCCTGACTGTCCACCTGAATCAGGCAATCTTCCAAGTATGTGTAAATTTGAATGTTTCTCTTCCTGCAGTATGCAATGGCTGGAGCCAGGCACTTTATGGATACCTTGGGGGCAGTAGATAAGTCAAAGGGAAGTGCACAGAACCGATAGTGCATAGAGCCTGCCCTGAAACATAGATATTTCCTGCAAGATTCCCTTATGGGGATGTGCAGGTAAGCTTCTTTTAAGTCTAGGGTGACCAGCCGGGAGTCCTTGGCTAGCACAGGCAGCAGCTGTTGGAGTGTAAGCATTTTGAACTTTGGTACCACCAGGAAGGTGCTGAGAATTGACAGATCCACAAATGGGTGCCAAGAGTTTTCTTTTCTGGGCACCAGAAACAGTCTGGAGTAGAAACCCTGTCTCCTTTGCTCTGTTGGAACAGGTTGAATAGCCCTGATGCTGAGAAGAGAAAGTACTTGCTTTTGGGCCTTTTTCCCACTGGTTTTGGGGAATGTCTGGCAATCCGCTTAGGGTTGGCAGTGAATGGATGTAGAATCTGTATCCCTGGGATACAATGTTTAAGACCCAACAGTCCTGGGTAATGTATTCCAAGTTTTTTGCATGCAGGGCAAGTTTTCCTCCTAGGGGTGCAAGTACTTGGGCATGGCTGGGAAGGATGCAGGAGAAGTCATTGTGAATATTTTCCATAAGAGGGTGGCTTACCACTCCCTGTTTTTGAGGTGGGAGCACTCCATTGTTTAGATCTGTGTATACCCTAAGACTGTAGTCTTTGTGGTCTGTTGCCCCTGGGTTTGGACTGAGAAGCCCTGGGATGGACTGGAAAGGACCAGTTCTTCGAAGGCCAATGCCTACTTAATCTAGGTGGCTGTACCCATAAGAAATCTTTTAACAGTTTGCATAGATTTAGCTTTTTCCTCCATCTTTTTAAGAACTTCTGATTTTGTGCCAAACAAACATTCTTGATTTAATGGAGCATCTAGTAACTTTGCTTTGACATGGTCTGGCAAGATTTGTTTCTTCAGCCAAGCATGCCTTCTCAGAACAGACCCAATGACAGCAGCCCTGTAAGATGCTTCTAAGGCAACAAAAACACACTGCAAGGTATGTTTACCAACTTGGTTAGCAAAATGCATTAACTCTTGTAAATCTTTATTTTCTGCACAATCAGGAATCAACATTATTTTTTGTTTAATTAGTTCCATAATATGCTGCTGGTACTTCAACATGTGAAACTGGCAATTTAAAGCCCTGATGGCAAGAGTTGCAGAGGTATATACCTTCTTACCCTATCCGTCTAAAGCCCTAGAATCCCTGTCCGAAGGGGTAGGGTTTTTGGCTGTAGTAGCCTTAATACATTTAGGTCCCTGGGAAATGGTCCCTGTATCCGCAGTAGGATTTTTAAAGATAAATTTGTGAGAGTCAGGTAATCTGTAGCACCTGTCAGGCTTTCTGGGAGCTGGAGGTAAAGTATCAGTGTTAAGACGTGATTCCATGAAGACAACATCTACAATATCCAGGACAGGGGGTATAGAGGCCTGTGCTTAGGCAAGTCTAAAAATTTCCTGAGTCTCTTTTCTGACTGAGGGTAGTCCAGGCAGTGGAAATGCTCTCTTACGGTATGCAAGGTTTCACCAAAAGAAAAGTCCTCTGGAGAGGAGGCAGAGGGAATGGAATCCTCTGCATCTGAATCCTCACAGGTGGATAAGGGTATGTCCTGGTAATCAGAGGGGTCACAGTCATCGGACTCCTGGTCTGTAGAATCAGAAGGAAAATCAATTCTTTGTCTTTTAGAGGGGGAAGGCTGGCTTCCCCTAATTAAATTAATAAGGTCATCAGCCATTCTAAGCATTTGTTTCTGAGGCATGGGAACTTGAGAATGCATTTGGTCGTCGATTTCCTAGGTGTAGTGCAAACTCTGGGCCTGCAAAAATCTGTAGTTTTAGTCAAGAATGAAGTAGTTGGTTTAATACGAACATTGGAAGGCCTGAATACACCGTCAGAAGCCAGTGCCTGCACAGTGGCTCTGGACCCAACCAAAGTAGAGACATCTGCAGGTTCCATAGATGAAGAAGCATCTCACGGCATACTGGACTCTGAATGGGTCTCAGTAGAGGCCTGCGAATCTGTAGAAGCGGGTATCAGGGGCTGCAAAAGTGCCTCACTGAGTACCGGCAGACTGGCGACTAGCTTAACGGAAGCATCGTTGGCAGTTTTGGACCTATGCGGTCTGTCCCTGTCTTTATCCTTACTTTTTTTAGAAGATCGATAGTCAGATGGCTTAACAAAGCCATTTTGGAATACGGAGAATGAGAGCAAAAGAATTTAGTGACAAAGATAGCCCGATGATGAATAGTTCAGTTGTTGAACAAGGCTCAAAACCAAAAGCAAAGAACGTCGTGGTCTGGGCCTAAACAGGTGATGCAGTAAGAATGAAAAACTCTGTGAGATATTTGCTTTCCACAGGCAAGACAATTGTTAACTTTTTCTGACATTGGTTAGAGCAAGAAAAAAGGATCCCCATGGTACTTAGCTTTTAAAAGACTTCAAGTTTGAAACTTGAAAAGCGAAAATTTCAGGTAGCGGCCGACCGGCACTTGCGAGTTGCTTCTGCTTCGGGCTTCCACGCGGCAAGAAAAGCTGATGTAATGGTGTTGGCTGCATGTTTTATACCCCTGATGACCTGTCGTCGTGGAAGAGGCGACAGCATCCGACGCAGAAATCCCAAGACTCTGATATTCAGGCTGATTGAGGGCTTCCTGCATGCAGATAACCTAAGTGTGATGACTGCAACAGTGAAACACAAAGAACATCTGGAGGTTGGACTGGAGAAGAAGATATCAAAGGCACAAAGGTAGGATGGCGCGCTGATCCAGCAGGACGTAGAACAGGCAAAATTCCCATCTGTATCTGCATCCTGAGGCAATTCCTCATCATCCTGTCAACCTCTGCTTCAGAAAGGCTCTGGGAAGATCTGACAGAGGATGACGCTGACAGAGATCTCAACTACTTCTTTGGGGTTCCTTGGAGAAAGGGAGAACTCATAGTGGGAAATACAGCCTCCAGGGAGAGGACAGGAGTTCAGTGCCAAGGAGGTGACAAAGTTTGTGTCAGATCTGAAGCCCTTGGATCCGACAGTTTCAGAGTCTTAGCAACAGAAGCAGACTGAGGAAGAACATCCTTAAGAATAAGCTTGTTTTGGCATTCCACCAGAGCACGGGAATTGAAACCCAAACAAATCTCACAGGATACATCTAAATGACTGGACCCTAGACAGTAAATGCACTCCCTGTGAGCATCAGACTGAGGGATCTTTTGCCCACAGGAAATACATTTTTTGAACCCAACAGGCTTGTCAGGTTTATCAGCCATAGTTTGATTTTACTACAATAACAAAAAACAAAGTTTTAAGAGAGAGAGGTTTTTTTTTTTTTTTAAGAAAACAGAAAAGGAAACTACCAACAATGGTAGGGAAAGAAATACTCAAAGGTATGAAAGTATTTAAACACCTAATGGAGAAACCCAAAAATAATTAAAAAAAAGGTTTGTAGGAGGGTAAGGTAGGTGATAGGCTACAAGTAAGATCTAGAAAATAATAGTAAAGTTTGATTTAAATCACTTATGACCCACGAAGAGCTACGAGAGAGAAAATCCCAGCTTGTTAGCAATATGGCAAATGAGATTTGAAGTAATTTGGAAGACAGGGGCATTGTGGGAAAGGGAGGAGATCGAGAGTTGGATCCTAAGCTATAAAAAAAGTGTCTGAGTCAGAACTGAACCTACAGGTTGAGGAACAAATGAAAATTACATCAGACTGTTTATTTTCCCTTGACGAAACAGTAGTCACAGTCTCTGGAAACTTGAAGTCTGCAGTTTCTGAGTTGATCTGAGTTACAGTGGTAGTAAGGAAGCAGTTAAAACAACATTTCTTTCTCTGTCTGAAAAGCATATCTCAGGCATTATGTTGACCTGACTACCTGTTATTTGATCCAAATATAATCATATTCTCATCCTGCAACCATTTTTGCTCAACTAGTTAAATAAAACCCTTTAGCAGACAATTTTTTTCTAGGACATGCTGGAATTGATTTTTTTTAAATATTTAATTTATTACATGCAGTCTAGAAGTATATAATTTACATATTTAAACTTAGCTAAACAGAATGATTTCAATTGTTTTTTAACCTTTCCAACTCCCTTCAGGGTTAAACCTAAACCCAGTGGTTCCTCTCCTTGAACCCATTTGGTTCATTTGTTCTGCAGCCGCATGACCAAGTAATCCTTGGTGAGGTGAAAGCCCTTAGATCATTTTTTCCTGTTCAAGATTCCCCTATCAGCTTGTCCACTCCATGGTGAGAGATCGGTGGTAGGGAGTGGGCCATCCTACTGGGTTTCCTTCCCTCTTCCTTCGGTGAAACCCCACATGTGGCAGCTGTTCTGAGCAGTGCTACAGCTGATATTTGGGGCAATATCTGCAGTTAAAGTAACTCCTAAAGCTCCGGAAATCAGTGTAAATGCTACAGTACATGTAATTTAACATGCTGAATTAAGTTGCAGTTTTGCAAATACCAATCAGCCTAACAAACACAGCCAGTGTATGTGACATGCAGATTTCAAAAACAAATGTTCAGAAACTAATAAATTCTAGTTCATTGTTTTTAGAAGCCAGTGCAAATATATTGCACTGAGGGAGGTTAAGAGGGGTCAGACTTCAGATTTTGATCAGTTTAATCCAGTAAACATCAGTGTAAATAATATATACACTTGATGGCAAAATAAAGAAGAAATGCATAACATAGCTCAAGCTAATTTTGCTACTATGTTTTTAGGGCAAAATAATAGGAAACACATGCCACAGCTCAAGTCAATGTTGTCACTAAAACTATAGAAAATATTTTTCAGAAAATCAATAAAGGGTGAGATACTCCAGCACCAAACCAGATGATTTCTCTGTCATTGTTTAAAGTAGAGAGGTAGAGAGAAATGATAATATAAAGAAGTTATGTACTTACCATAATGTTCCATCTGCGTTGCCTATCTTCATTTATCGTTGACAGATGGGTCCGGTTCCGATATCGGAACAGACTCGGCTGTTACTACAGCTCAAGCCAGCTAAACATTCTCAAGCTTCACCTCTACCCGCAATACCTCTCTCACAATTACCTCAGATCAAGTTTACAGAAAAGTACATAAACCCATAAATATATATTAGAAAGGCAGCCCAAACTGAAGCCATATCTACTGAGCTTGAAAAATCATAATAATTCAAGGATATAAAAAAATGCTCCACCAGAAACAACTTTAAAGGTCAAGGATGGAGGGAGGGGGAGTCAAGAATAAATGAAGATAGACAACACAGATGGAACATTATGATAACTACATAACTTCTTTATCTGATGTTGCCAGTCTTCATTTTATCCTTGACAGATGGGACAGAGTCCCCAGCTACCAAAAATCTTGGGTGGACTCACGGAAGGATATTGCTGAGTAGTGAGTACCATTAAACCAAAGAATGCTCTTCTCCTAGAGACCAAGTCTAATTTGTAATGAGTAATAAAGGTATGGGGAGAAGCCCAAGTAGCTGCTGCATGTATAGTAGCCACCAAAGCTCTACATTAGAAAACTGACAAGGTGGCTATAGATCTTGTCGAATGTGCTTTCATGGGCCAATGTAAGGTTAATTTACTCATCATAAATAAATGAAATGCAGTCTTTCAGCCATTTAGCCAGAGTTGCCTTGCTGACTGGCTTACCCAACTTTGCACTGGAAAAGGAAACAATTCGTTGATTTGATTTTCAAATGTCTCTTGTTCTGTGAAGATAGAATCGTAATTGTCTATTCACATCAAGTAAATGTAAGGAATAGTCACCTTTGCTGGAAAAGTTTGGAAAGGAAACTGGTAAATTAATGGTTTGATTAATGTTAAGACTCTGAGACTACTTTGGGTAAAAAGGAGGGGTTTGTTTGTAAAGAAACTCTATTCTTGTGGAAAATCAGATAAGGAGGTTCAGACGACAAGGCCAGGTTCTCTGAAATCCTGGCAGGGGTAATGCTACCAAAAATAGTGTCTTCCAAGACAAAAACTTCAGATCACATTCCATAGAGGGCTCAAAGGGAAAATGTATTATGGTCTGTAAAACTAAGTTCAGATCCCAAGGAGGCATCAGATTTTTGAAAGGGGGTTTCGACAAAAGTGTGCCTCTTAGGAATAATTTACAAAGTCTATGAAAGGCTAAAGAACATTCTTCCAAATTATTGTGGAAATTAAAAATTGCACCTTATTGTAAGCTGATAGTAAAAGGGGAAGCTCCAGAATGGAAAAGAGAAGCTAAGAAGTCTGGAATATGCTCTATAGAAGCAGAAAAGGGATTAATATGTTTTTCATCTCCCCGGGCCTCTGTTGAAAAAGGGCCTTTCGGCTCAGTAAGACATCCCCGGTTAACAAATGCACAATAAATAAATAAAATAAAACTGTAAATGTCTTTCATTTGTTGGAGTACAGTTTATGAGTGGAAGGTTTATGAGCCCACAAGAGGATGTGGCGTACTGGGAAGGAAATATTAGGATGCCTGGCAACTAATGGAATTGGAGGAACCACGCTGTCAGCTTGAGGGTCAAAATGTCTGGGTGAACTAGTCCGGGTGGATGAGACAGAAGTTCTGGAACCAGGTCCAGAATCCAAGGTTGTCAAATCAGATAAGGCCAGAGGAGGGGAACCAAATCTGCCGAGGCCAAAAAGGGGAAATGAGGATTGCTGTGCTCTTCAACCTGAGTACTTTCTGTAACAATTTTGGAATAAGAGGTATCTGGGGAAAGGCATATAGGAGACCAGGGGGCCAACTGTGGAGGACAGCATCTCTGGGTGACTCCCTGGGAGAGGGAATCAGGGCAAAGTAATTGCTTCACTTGTTGTTTGGGGGGAAGCAAACAGGTCACAGCAAGGTTGACCCCATTGACGGAAGACCATTTTCGCCACTGCTGGATTGAGAGACCACTCATGAGGCTGAAGGATACATCTGTTCAGCTTGTCTACAATCACAATGGAACTCCCCAGAATGTGCATTACTATTAAAAAACAGTAGGAAGAGATTGCCCACTGCCACACTCTGAGGGCTTGTCGAGAAAGTGGGTAAGACTTGGTTCCACCCTGCTTGTTGATGTACCAAACTATTGACATACTGTCTGTTTGAATTGCAATTGTCCCATGAGGAAGAGCTGTCTGTGAAAGGCCCACAATACTAAAAGCACCGCTCTTATCTCCAGGCCATTGATGTGCAAGTTGGCCTCTAATGGGGACCAAGGGTCTTGGACAGTCTTGCCCAGAAAATGCCCTCCAAGCCCATCTTGGAGGCATCCATGGTCTCTGGAAGAACAAAGGGGTGACCGCTGAAAATTTGTTCTGAATCCATCCACCAAAGAAGATCCCTCTTGCAATAATAGGTGATCAGAATTTGGTATGACAAGGGTTGGTGGGACAAACCATTAAGAAGCTAGTAGCCATTGCAGAATTCTCATATGAAACCTGGCTTTAGGTACTAGAGTTATTGATGCTGCCAATTACCGAAGAGTTTGCAAAACTAGTTCAGCAGAAACCCTCTTTCTGTGGATTATCTTTTGAATTTGTAACATTATTCTTTGAAGTTTCTCTGGAGGAAGGGAATCTATAGTTATCTCCATATTTAGTACAGCCCCTATGAATTCTAAATTTTGCGTTTGTGTCAAATGTGATTTCTTGAGATTTACTGTAATCCCCAGACGAGCACAGATACTGAGAGTGTAATCTCTGGCTACTATCAACTGATGCCTGGTTGAAGTGGTTATGAGCCAGTCATTTAAGTACGGAAACACCCAGAATCCTTGCAGTCTCAAGTAAGCTGCTACTACTGCCATACAATTGGTGAACACCCTGGGGGCCGTGGTGAGACCAAAGGGCAGTACTCCAAATTGGTAATGACTGGCTCTTAGCCAGAACAGGAGGAACTTCCTGGAGCATTTGTCCATTTTTATGTGGCAATATGTATCCTGAAGATCTAGTGAACACATCCAGTCGTCTTTCTTCAGAAAGGGAAGAACTGACTGTACTATGACCATCCAGAACTTTGTTTGCCGAACTGATTTGTTCAGCACTTTGAGATCCAAAATCTGTCTCCAGTCCCGTTTTTTTTTGGCACTAAAAAGAATCTTGAATAGATTCCAAATCCTTTCTGTTCTGGTGGGACTTCTTGGATGACTCTCTTGTCCAGCAGTTTTTGAATTTCTTGCACTGCTGAATCCCTTTGATTGGGTGGAACATCAGGGTTTTCTTGTGTACAGGGGGAGGATGACAAAAGTTGATATCACTTCTGGATATGATCCATGGCACACAGGAATCTGTTGCTGTTATGTTTAGCCAGGTATTTAGGTGCAAGGAGAAGCATCCTCCCACTGCCTCCAGAGGAAGACAATTGGGCCTCCCTTCAGGAGTGATAAAAAAGGGCTTCCTTGGAAAGGAATCTTTGAAGCCCTGGTTTTGCGGACCACCTCTGCCATGAGGGTGGCATTTTCCATTTTGCTTCCCCCCTCTGCCCCTGGGGAAACTCACTCTATGTGTGTCTTGGAAAGGCCGTTGGGATTTTTTGAATCACATTTTTCCACCAGTCCTCTGGTTCCTAGAAAAGGACATTTGGGAGGTGGAGAAATGTACGCCCACAGCAGAAAGGGTCTTACCATCCTTCTCACACATGGATAAAGTGTCTTTTACTTTTGGACCAAACAAGGATGTTCCGTCAAAGCCAGCATTGACGAAAGAAGACTTGAATGGTTCTGCAAAGTCACATAGGTGCATCCAGGTGTGTCTCCTTATGGCTACACCTGTTCCTGCTGCTCTAAAAGTCCCTTCGGCTGTATGTACGATTAGAATCGTGGATAAATTAGACACAGACTCCAGGGTGGCTAGCTGGGAAGCCACTTTCTTTTGGACTCCCACAGCTACAGCTCTCGCCAGGGTATCTGACAATTCCTTAATCAGATCCCGCTGATGTATTGTAAAGTGTGCCAAGACGTTCAAAGACCTTATAGCAAAGGTCAGTGAAGGGTAGATCCGCTTCCCAAATCTGTCCATAGCTCAAGACTCCCTGTTGGGCGGATGGACAGGCGAACTCTCCTCAGCGAGTTCCTTTTTAGTGATGGCCACTACAACCATGGCATCCACAGCTAACTCCTTGGCCTAGAACTCTATCTTCAGGGGCAGATTAATATTTTGTCAGGTCTGTTGGGGATGGGTTCAGTGGTGTTCGGAGTCTTTCACGCCCACTGTGAAATCAACTGAATGAGTTCATCAGTGGGTGGTGTCACCCAAGAGCCAGATAGGTGGCTGCCGAAAGTCTGCAAGTAAACAGATTCCTCCAAGGAAGGGTTGTGGGACTTCTAGCCACTCCTTTGTTTTAAAATTTATAAGATGTCTTCAAGGGAGCCATCTTCAGGTGATGACCGTGGGACCCTTCCCTCTCATCAAAATCTGTGTTCTCGGTGACTTATTCCTCGGGATAATCTAAGAGCTTCTTCTTGCACTTCTTTGTCTGAGAGAACTCCTCAGGGGATAATCTGGGGAGGTGTCAGAAAATTACAAAACCCGAGTCTGAGAAATCTGAGACTTCAGCACCCGCTGTCCCAATGGACAGGCAGGTAGAATAATAGAGCTAGAGGGAGTACCTGTTCCAAGGGGGAAGGTATCATCTGAGTCACCATAAGTGAGAGGGCTCTTTCCACTGCCTTGAAGGCCAGCCCCCTGAAGAGGAAAGGCAGCCTAATACCAAGATGGACTGCCTCAGAAACAGGGTCACTCTCTGCTCTGAAGAACCGACTCTTGAGACAGAAGCTGGAGCTGAACTAACTCGACCTGAAGCCCCGAGGAGCAAGGACAGCTCAAAAAAACCTGCAGTCAAGTCCTGCCCCCTGGAACTGACAGGGTGGCTACTGCTCCAAGAGTTCTCCTGTTCCAAAGCCACCGATGAGCTCAGGGGGATTACCGGTTCTGAAGATGTGAAGATCTCAGGAACCAGCACAGTTGGTGCCAGGAGATCTGAAAAGATGATTCTAAGACCTCGGAGGATGTTAGAGAGGGAGTGGTCAATGGAGCAAATGAAGGCTCGGTTCCAAACACCCAAAGGGGTTGGAACTGAAAGGGGGCCTGAAAGTTCTCTAGCCCGCAAGATTTTATTCACCAGTCTCTCCACTTCGAGTTCAGAAAGACTTTTGGTGGAGTGGACAGATGAAGTTGAAGGAGACTTAGGCCTCTGCAGAAAAACTTCTGGACTTTCTCCAGCAAAAGGATCTGTTGATGGTGAATAAAAAGTTCTGGAAAAATCTCTTTTGTCATGGTAGGTGAAGCAGAAATTTTGTCTTGCTCCAGGGCCTTCGATGTTGAAGGGTTTGAGATAGGAATTGGTGCTGGAGCAGTTGTCTACACCGGTTACAGCCAGAGGCTTCCGGTTCTGAAGATAATTTCAGAACAGTGGGTTTCAATTTCTTAGGCCTCAGAACCGATGGAGAGGTCAGAACGGACAGGTTCCTCTTTTTTCCTTTGTCCACTGAAGATGATGATGAAGGAGAGGAAACATCAGTTTTTGCTTTGTCAGCAGTAGATAAGGCTTCACTAAATGCTGAGCGACTCAACCCTTTCAAAATAAGTTTATTGCATCTTTCAACAAGGGCTTGATGACTGAACCCATGACATGCTGCAATCCTCTTTCAAATGAATGGGACCCAAGCAATAGACACAAAGGGAATGGAAGTCAGATGATGGGATTTTGTGGTCACACTTCTGGCATTTTTTAAAGTCAGAAGGGGCCTTACCCTTCTCAGCCATGTCAACAAAAAATATACGGCTGGAAGACAGTTACTCACATGCCCAATCACACTGAAAGTTTAAGAAACAAGGAGAGAATTTTTTTTAATGGAACAAAAGAGAAAGCAGAAAAACTATCAGTGATGATAGTTGTAGAAAGTACACTAATGTGTATGGGGAAGGGATATCAACTCGCAAAGAAAGAAAGAAAACTTAAGAGAGAGGGAGGGGAAACTATCAACAATGAAAGTTAAGGAAAATACACCAACATGTAAGAGGAAAGAATATTAACAATAATATTTTAAAGTTACATTATGTGTAAAAAAAATATTAAAGTACAGGGACGTGATTAAGTAGAAAGAGAAACAGAGAAATCTCCGAAAAATGAAAAGAAAAAAAAATTATCTAAACCCACTGAAACTCGAGAGCACTGGCAAAACGTGACCATTTTGGAAAAGCGGCAAATGAGATCTGAGGTAATTGCGAGAGAGGGATTGTGGGTAGAGGTGAAGCTTGAGAATTTTTGGCTAGCACAAGATATTGGAACCGGACCAGTCAAGGACAAAATGAAGGCTGACAACATCAGGTTTAATTGTTTAACAACAATCAGCCTTCAAAGTATTTGTAATAAAGTCCCTCAATTTCATGCCTGGATAGCACATAACAAACCCGACATTATCGCTGCCACAGAAACCTGGCTAAAACCATACATTAAAAACTCTGAATTCTTTCCCCCTGGTTTTGCATGCCTACGCTTAGATAGGCCCTGCAAAAAAGGTGGTGGAGTAGCTCTGATCTATCCCAACATCTTCAATATAGTTCCATACAACTCACTTATACCAAACTTCTCTATGCCAAACTCTTAATAACTTTCCTAAAAATAAATGAACACAAAAATCGCTATCAATGCCCTGTACATTCCCCCTGGCAACAACACTCCCATATTAGAGGATATCCTAGCTTGGGCATCCAGCCATATTACCACAGAAACTATAATTCTCAGGGATGTTAATATTAATTAATTAATTAGACTTCTCACAACAGCACTCCCCCTCTAGCATAAACCCATTCAACTGCAGCCAGCTAATCACTGATATTACTAGACCCAACAAAAATTGTAACCATGGAACAATCCTATTTTGGATCATGGTCTCTGACCCACACAAAATCTCCACCACAGGAACTCTCCCAAACAGTATCAGTGACCACTTACCTGCCTATATTATACATAACACCCCAACACCATTAATCAGGCATCTATACAAATTGTAAGAAATCCATCCAACTTCTGCACTTCATCCTTAAATTACACTCTAAACAACTTTAACTGGGCTCCCCTAAAAACACTTCCCCTAGATGAAGCAGTTGAATTTTTTAACTCTACATTCCTAAATATATTAAACAGGCCCCCCCCCCCCGTCAAGAAAGAATAAAACCTAAACACGCCCCATAGCTCTCTAGAACTACTAAACAGAACATGGCCACCAGAGTCAAAGCTTGGAAGCAGTGGAAAAAACACAAAAATAACTCTGACCTTATAAATTATAAGCAAATTCGCAACCAAGTAAAGAGCCTAATTATTAAGGACAAAAAAGAACACTACCACACTACAAAACCAACACAAACTAAATCCAAAGCAGTTCTGGAGCTCAATAAACATCCTTCTCCACCCAAGATCCAACAGTAACCCCTGTCCCAATCCAGAAAAAACTCCCAATGAAATAGCCACCCTCTTCAACTCATATTTTAGAATCACCATATCTAACCTCACCACCAATTTCCCTCATAATCATACAATCCCAACTGACCAGACTAATAATGCTCCCCCCTATTTACATAACTTTTCACTTGCACCTATCCCTACTACAACAGTAAAGAAACTGCTTATGAAATTAAAGCCATGCACCAATGCCCCTGATGGCCTGCCCCCAGAATTCCTTCAAATAGCAGCAAACACCATAGCATATCCTGTTAGCCTAGTTCTTAATAGGTCCATTCAAGAGTCCTACGCTCCCACCATTTGGAAATAAACTTTCATCTTTCCACTGCATAAAGGTGGAAACAACACTGATATCTCCAACTTCTGACCTACTGCCATTCTATCCCCTATTTCAAAGATCCTCGAAAAATGTATCCACATCCAATTCCTTAACTATCTTCAAGACAATAACCTACTATCAGTAACCCAGCATGGCTTCAGACCCAGGCATAGCACCACTACAGCTCTAATATCCTTCTGTGAATCTGTAAATAAAGCTCAGGATGCCGGAAAGCTAGTCTCCTCTCTATTTCTAGACCTTTCCAAAGCCTTTGATACTGCATCCCACCCTCTTCTCCTTAGTACACTCACCAACTTAGGAACGTCTCCCTCCACCTTTCTCTGGTTTTCCAACTACCTCACAGGCAGACAACAAGCTAAAAAATGGCTACAGTCCCTCTTCTCTTCTCCACTCCTCAATACAACTACTGGTGTTCCCCAAGGATCCATTCTAGGGCCTCTATTATTCGGCATTTACATCAATGACTTCCACTCTACTCTCTCTCAAGGCACAGTCATCCAGTATGCAGATGACTCTACAATCATTTGCAGTGCCAACTCTCCTCCTGAACTCTTGAAACTTACCCAGTCAGCATTCACCTCCACTGAAATATGGATGACTAACAAACATCTTGCCCTAAACCCTAAAAAAAACAAACTTATGCTATTCACCCCCCAAGAAAACCACTACTACAATTAAAGACTCTTTTTCCATACTCTCCCAGGATAACACTACTATAGAGGTTGTCACACATACCAAGTTATTAGGAGTCACCATAGATGAACACCTATCATTCGACTTGCATAGTCATAACAATATAAAAAAAGCTCACTAAAAATTGGGCATGCTACACCGCCACAAAACATTCTTCACCTTCTCCTCAAACCTTTTACTTGGCTCCTCCTTCCTGCTCCCATCTCTCCTCTATGGTGCTCCTCTCTTTACTAACATACAAGCCAGCCCAAAATCCAAGCTAAATTCTTGCTACAACAAAATTACTAAATTTGTCAAAAACAGAAAAAAATTCATCCCACCACTGTGCCTCACTCTACATACTAAACTGTCTAGAACTTCCCGATCATCTCACATACATAGAACTAACTACAGCCCATAAACTAATATTCAACCCTACCAGCTGCCTTGCCCTTTCCTCTCTATTTAACCCTATCACCCAAACAGACCCCTCCGCTCAGAGAATCGAATGCTCTTGCAAATGAACAAATCAATCCTATCTGCTGGCCAAATGCTCCACTACTCCTCCACTGCTAAATTACTGAACTCCCTCCAACAAACCCCAAGATCCCCCAGCAGCACATTACTCTTAAAAAAATCCTTAAAACAACACCTGTCCTCACAGTGGCTATGCTCATGTGCCAGTTCCTCACACTCCATAACTTGACTTTTTCTTTCTCCCACTACCAACTCCACTTTACTCCTTCTCCATCCTACCTACCTCCTTAATCCTTCCTATTTCCTGACTAATAATACTCTGCTGCTATTACTTATACTGGTACTATCATTAAGGAGTCTTATTTATGGCTCTATTGCCTCATTGCCTAAGTTTACTATGTTAATAACCTATTTTATTGTAATCTCTTGTTGTACTTGACATATTTGGTGTTGTTTGTATAAATCATTGTGGAGCTTTTCTCCATGGGCCTCCACTGAAAGTGGGTACTTTTTGGCCTAGTGGAACATTCCAGTAAACAAATGCAAATAAATAATAATAAATAATAAGTTTACAGATAAAAAATTATGGAACAATATACTGATTGATAACAGATGCATCCATTTCAGTTACAAACAGACCTCTACCAGAGGACTCAAGTGCAGTTACAATGCTGTTAGAATTTAAAGAGTAAATGTTTATTGCAGTTAACAGTTGTGTGTGTGACAGTATTGTACTAGGTATGGACATGTCATCAGAGCTGCATGTTGTTTTAGACTTCAGTAACAATATTCTATGGAAAAATAAAAAAATGCTACAAAATTCACAGTAGTGCAAACAGATGACATTTGTACGAAATCGAAAAGACATTTGGCGCAGGTAGTTGGATGATTGCTGGATGGTGTGGCGGGCAGATGTTAGGTATCTACAGGAATTTGTTGAATATCTTAACCAAAATGTATGGGGTATTGAGTTTACGGTAACATACGATCTCCAAAGCATTAATTTTTTGGATGTTACCATCATCAGAAACTCAGACCATACATTGAACACTAGATCCTATCATAAAATACCCTCAATATATCACTTTGTTGCATGCTTCCAGCATGCACCCTGGCCACACCATTCGCAACATCCCCAAGTCACAATTTATGCGTATTAAACGCCTGAGCTCGACACAGGGTGATTTTGATCGAGATGGCTTGGATCTCTATCACAGGTTTGCCAACAGGGGCTATAGACACCAAGACATTCTTAATGCCTGGAATTGGACTAAGAATATGGAGAGAAAAACTTTGTTACAGTATCAATCCAATACCAGGGATTGCTCCATAAATATCATTCGGTTTGTTACCACGTTTGGCAGAAATTCCAATGCTCTCAAGGGTATTATCAATAGGCATTGGAATATTCTTATCGCCAATGAAAATTTGAGAACAATATTGGATCAAAAATGCCATTTCTCCTACAGGAGAGGCAGAACTCTTGGCTCTCTCTTTTCACACTTCAAACACAAAGAAAGTGGGGGAGCAATACACCAACAAATGACTATATCAGGGGATATATTAGTAGGTACTTTCCCGTGTGGCCATTGTGGTTCATGCAAACAAGTCAATAAGAGCAAAGAATTCACCAGTCGCAATACTAGCAAAGTGTATCAATGCAGAATATTTCGCAACTGCAGCAGCAGTTGGTTGATTTATTTGGTAACTTGTCGGTGTCAAGCTTTCTATGTAGGTCAAACCTCTAGACCATTGAGAACACGGATCAACGAACATAGATCAGATATTAAAACCAGGAAAGATACTAATGCCCTGTACAGGCATACTTTGAAACATAGATTTATTTACATGTATCCCACATGATGTAGGGATGACATGGTTTGAAGAGATGTTAGTGTTAAGTAAGAAGCTTGATCAAAAAGATTTTAGAAACACCTTGACTCTAATGGAATTGATACTGAAAAATTATTTTATTTATTTTCAAGGTGAATATTTCAAACAGGAAAAGGGGGTGGCAATGGGTGCACATTGTGCCCCTACATATGCAAACATCATAATGGCATATTGGGAGAAAAATTTTTTGGTAAATTCACCTTATTGTGGTGGATGGGTTTTATATTGTAGATTTTTGGACGACCTTTGTTTTCTTTGGAATAAAAAACAAGATGACTTTAAGAAAT
The DNA here is from genome assembly GCF_019279795.1 of Protopterus annectens. Taxonomy (NCBI): domain Eukaryota; kingdom Metazoa; phylum Chordata; order Ceratodontiformes; family Protopteridae; genus Protopterus; species Protopterus annectens. Next base: position 1,249,803,009 of record NC_056744.1, on the reverse strand, counting down.
TGGTGATTTATGTCAATGAAACCACTGAATTTTTGAAGTTCACAAACAATTATAATAAGGATGAACTTCAGTATTTGGATGTACACATTAAGAAGAAAGAAGGTAATTTTACTTCTAAAGTCTATAGGAAGTATACATTCTCAAACTCTTACCTACATTACACCAGTTGTCACCCTCCATATCAAAAGAAGAGTGTAGTTAAGGGTCAGTTGATGCGTTTAAGTAGAATGACATCAGAAGACGACACCTTTCTTCAAGGAGTGGATTACTTAAGGGGTTTGTTTCTTAACAGGGGTTATCTACAGGAATTTTTTGACAAAATTTTTGAAGAAGTAAATGAAAAACGAAAAGACATGGAATTTTTTGACAACATTTTTGAAGAAGTAAATGAAAAACGAAAAGACATATTTGCACCTATTTTAGGGAGAGAACAAAATTATCAGACACCCGTCCATAAAAACAAAGTTTGTGATCAGTATGAATCAGGACTTATTACAACCTATGGAGGACAATCAGGTCTTATTAAAAAAATTTTAACAGAGAATGGAATAATTTTTCCAAAGTGTCCGATCTGGATCACATTTTTGAAAAGGAGTTAGTTTACACCTATAGGAAGGGCAACTCTATTAAAAATATACTAGAAAGAGGTTATAACACTAAGGAAAATAGTCAGAAAACAGGTTTACATAAATGTGGTAGATGCAATTATTGCAAACACTTGATTTGTGGTACCCAATATTTTTTACAGGCTAGGGGGAAAAAAATCTATATTTAAACAGTTTTGCAAACTGTGACACTAAAGGAATTATTTATATCTCTTTGTGTAGTAAATGTAACTCCTTTTACATTGGGAAAAGTGAAAGGAAGTTAAAACAAAGAACCTATGAACACTATTATGACATCAGGGTGAGAAAAGAAACAAATGCATTATACAAACACACATTATGTTGTAAGAACTCTAATTTTAGATTCTTTGTTCTTGAAGTTGTACCTACAAATCCTAGGGGAGGAATGTGGGAAACTTTCATTGAGTACAGAGAACTTTATTGGCAAATTGTGCTTGATGCAAGTAAGAATCTTGGACTTAATGAGTTTGTGTCTTTAGCACCCATTCTTAAACTTAGAGCAGCCAAGTTGTAGATTATGATGAATTTGTTACTACACTAGTATTTTAAAACTTCAAATTTTTAAATTTCCCCTAGTGGTTAGCATTTGTTGCATTTTATTTATATATATATATACACACACACACAACTATTTCATTATTTTATTACAGTGTAAATGATTGCTTTTCCTGGTGTATGATTTTGTGACTTTTGATGTCATATTTTATTCCACCACCAGATGGGGTTAAAACTTTTTTAAAGTGAGTCTTTTAATTAAATTAAGGTTTATGGTAATCAAATGTTTTTAATATTTATATGTTCTTAATACAACATTTTATTTTGCACTAATATAGGGTTTTTATTAAGATATATTGATTGATTTTAGGACACTTTATTTGTTATTTATGGAGTTATTTAAGTGAAATCTATTGTTGAGTGAATATTTTGTAATATACAATTTATTAATTAGTTTAATGTGATTGGGTGGTCAGTTTTTTTAAAAAACAGGGGTGGATACTATAAAAGCATGATGCACTTTACTCTCAATGTATTTTGATAAAGTTGAAGACGAAAACGTGTGATGGTTGGCGTTATACTGTATTCTCTGTGGTTTATGCTGTGTATTCGTGGTGTGCATTAAACGTGGAAATTTATTGACAATTTACTGGACTGGGATTTATTTGCGCTCGTGTAGTGGACTTTTGGTTTTATTAGTTTGTTTTTTCCACTACTTGTTGGTTACTTTTTACATACTTTGAAACATCATGAAGCACAGTTCTCTTTTGTAATCATAGACAGAATTCTGGGTGACCGCAGTAATCCCCAGGAATGGCATAAAATACTTACTCACAAGGAACAACATTGGATCATTACATTGGGGGCTTTATTTCCCCCTGGACTTAACGACCACTTGTAAACATAGGGATAGAGGTGGGTATAGTTCATGTTTTAGGCTTATGTTAAATTATTTATATATCACATTCTTATCATGAATTATTATGATTATTGGTTTATAGTAATCTGTATGCCTCTAACTCTTACATTTTTCTACAGTTTTTCTTATGTGTCACATAGAATCTGATGAAGGACAGTTACAGGTATACCAACATACCTGCTTCGATTATAGCTGAACCAAGCATTATGGAACCTTGGACCAAGCATGGATTCTCCAATCCAGCTACACCATTATTTATTAACCGCATATTTTCGGTTGGAACACCTAGTGTACTTTTTTCATGCTCTTGATGTGACTCTTTGGTTATGACAACTATTAACCATATTATGAGTTTTCTCATATCAGCTACATTCATGATATTTAATATAATATGTGGGGGGCATTCCATAATATTTTTCTAATCATTATATGAAACTTATATAAATGTTACATTTGTTACCTAATGTCAAGCCATGATTGCATTTACTATTATGCATTACAGCAGTGTATATTTTTTGTGTTAAGCCATGACTGCATTTACTATTATGCATTACAGCAGTGTATATTTTTTTGTGTTCTTTCTCTTTAACTACACATTGGTTGCATTTTCCACTTATCTCTCAGGTGGGGTGTGTCTATAAATGGATTGTATTTTGTGTGAAATGTTCATACACTGAAGAAGGCATTGGCTGCCGAAACCGGTCTGTCTTACTAATAAAGGGCTGTTTTCAGCCAGTTATATATATTTGACTTAGTATTTTTATTTGGTGACTTCTGGATCATATACTGCTGGCCTTGTGTTGTATATTTTTAAAAGTGACAGAGTCAAAAGTTTGGATCCCATGCAAGAAAAGAGAGAAGCATGAATATTGTATGCCACTGAAGCCATAGGTTCAAATTTCATGTCAGGAAAATAATGCAATATAATTTTACTCTATGAGAAAACATTTACATACTAGTAAATGACGGAAAAGTAAAATTCCAGAATTAGATTAGTTCAATTATAATAACAATTGCGTAAATGTAAACAGTTCAAGATTCTGTATATTTCATGTAGAAACTGCAGTTTACCACATCACCAGACGCATGGACTTACATAGCTTACTTATCAGATTACAGGCTAGCTCAGTAAGCTGAATTTAAGACCCTACTGTATGCTATAAAACAGTGTGGTAAATATCAGTGAAATAGTATTAGTGACACTTTTATGCAGCAACATTTATTACTATTTATCCGAGAAAACTGTAGACAGTAATGATAAATCCTTGCAGCATTCAGCAGTACTGAAAGAGTTAAATGACTTCAACTAAAATAACAGCTACATGTAAGGCAGTGTGCAGAGACCTGCATACTAAAGAAATTCTTTTGTAAATTGCGACTCAAGGGTCACAGAGTAAACAGAAAAAATTCAACAGTTAAGATTAATTTTATGAAAGTGCAGAAATGAAAAAAGTACTAAAATATTAGTACAGTGTCAGATTATTACTTAGTTTTATTTTGAGTTTATGACAAGGTGAAAAATGCCAGAGGTTTCATTTGATTCAATACTGAAGTTAAAGCTGTTCTACTTCATTGTAGTACATTATCAGTTCAGTTGCAGACTTACAAGAATTTACTTATTAGAACATCAATCTATTTTACTATAGTACATTATCAGTTTAGTTGATGGTGCAGCGGTAACATTGTCACCTCGCAGCAAAAGGTTCTCCCATTCGATTCTTGGCTGGAGCACCCTCTGTGTGGGGTCTGCATGTCCTCCCCGCAGTCGAGTGGCGTTCGAAAGACATGCATGAATAGGCATGCCTTCGTTGAAGGTTGGGCGTCGAGCTGGCACCTTGGCACCGTGAAAATCTACTGCCAGTCATTAGCAGACCGGAGTTCCGCTGCGCCAACCCCTAACCGGGAAAACCGAAAGAAGAAGAAGAACAACATTATCAGTTTAGTTACAGGACACAACAGTTTACTTATTAGTAACACAGGCTTGTTTCATGCAAAGAAATGTAAATAAATTAGGGCAACAAGCAATGCTATCAGTTTATAACTGTTAAAGCTGCAAATGTTACTTTAAGGACCTGATACTGCTGTTTTCTGCTTTACAGATAATGCTACAGAAAGACATGCTGTCAATTTTGGATTTTGGATAATTTGTAGTCCGGCATTCCAGAATGCATTCTTTTCAATACAGTCAGAAAGAATAATTACATATGCCACCCAGACTTGCACTAGAGATGGGTGGGTGGAAGTGAAGAGCCTAATGGTATGACAGACACATCAAGGGACCACTGATCGACCAGTCAGCACTTCCAATATCCCAGCAGTGACCTGGGACAATAATAGAGTAAATGGTGTATTTAGCATAAACCATTCATAATATCAACAGCTAAGAAATGAAGCTAAAAACAGATCAAGAAAGATAACCAAGCTTACTTCCTGACCTGTCAACAGACACATCTAAACAACCCCAAAAAATTCTGACAAAGCATTAATTATCTCCTCAGCCCTGGTCACTCCTCAACTCCTGCCTCAGTCACCTCCAATAACACTGACCCTATCGCTACTCAATTCAGATCTCATTTTGTACATACTATAACCTCTCTGCTAAGTGACCAACCTAATTAACAAACCTCTTACCCCCCCACTCCTACTCCAGATAATCCCAACCCCTTCACTTTTACTCCCATCCAAACTAGTTACATAAAATCACTCCTAGCCAATCTAAAATCCTGCTGTCTCACAGCTGATCTAATACCAAATGAACTTCTAAAAGTCGCAGCTCCACCGATTGTCTACCCCATATCAATCTGAAAATATCCCACATCATTCCCCTTCACAAAGGTGGACTGTCTAAAGAACTTACAAACTACTGTCCCATTCTCCCAGGATCCCTTACTACTTTCACTCCCTCCCAAATTATTTTCCCTTATGCTGTACTGCATATAGGTTACTACATCATTCTGCTGCTCTGCTGGACATGGGAGCATTTGAACCTCTGTTCATAACTGGACATCCAATTACTACTATGTATTTCTCAGTAAATACCTTGGCTGCATATACATTTACATATATTAAGTCTCAACTGTGATTTGAACTTGTTTTTTTTCTGTATTCTGGAAATCCTCTTATTGTTATTTTCATGTTTAATACTGTGACTCTATATAGATTTAGTCTCACTGTATTTGAATTTGTATTTTCTGCATTATGGAATTTCTCTTACTGTTTATTATCATATTTAGTATTGTAGCTGTATTAGAGCTGCTTATTTCAAGTCCTGTCTCCTATCCTCTGTAATGTGTCATATATATATATATATATATATATATATATATATATCGCTATGCCTAGTATTGTTACTTGTTGGAGCTTTTCTCCCTGAGCCTCTGCTGAAAGCGGGCTCTTAGCTGATTCGGACATCACCCGGTTTGCAATAAATAAATAAATAAATGTTGTTGTTGTGTCTTTAAGCTTTTCCCGGTTAGGGGTCGCCACAGCGGAACTCCGGTCCGCTAATGATTGGCAGTAGATTTTTACGTGTCGAGTTGCCAGCCCTGATGCACAACCTTCAACAAAGGTATGCCCATTTACGCATGTCTCCACACAGAAGATGCTCTAGCTGAGAATCGAACAGAATGTCTTACTGTGAGGCGACAATGCTACCGCAGCACCACCACCACAGTCAGAACTTGCAAAATTTTATTTATTTATTTATTTTAAATAAATAAATAAATAAATAAAATTTTGCAAGTTCTGAGTTGGCCTGTTTTAAAATCAGCAAGGACAGAGAACCACCAAAGATAGACTTAAAGATTATGTTTTTTTCTTTAATGTTTCTTTATTCAGTACATATGTAGTATGCTACCTGCATTTATGTAAAATGTGAAATATAAAATTACGATACAGGCTTGCTTTAATATGGCTGCATTTCTACGCTGATACAAAGAGAATACTGTACTTGTCTAAGAAACTACATTTAAGTGAAAGCTAATCTTCTTACATCCTGTAACAAATTAACATCAGTGATTTAGTAAGCATATAATCCAAAAGCGTATCTAAAAGGAACAAAAAATCAACTAGTAAACACGAAAGGTACCTAGGTCTGGTGAAACAATAAAGCCACAGAAAGTAGTCAGGTAAAATGCTTTAATCTAAAAGTAAGTAAACCAAAACCACTAGAGCAAGCGACTTAAACCTTAGCACGGATATAAATAGGACGTGCTGGAGGGATAGTTTTATCACTCAGAGACTCCCTATGCTGTGGAATAAAATCCCGATCCATGTGAGGCAGAGCACCTCGCTGGCTCTGTTCAAGAGAAATCTTGACCTGTGGATGGGAGATCGTAGGTTTATCCCGGGAATCATCTCTGTGTCACTGCTGGACAGAGGCACAACAAACTAATGGGCACAGTATTTTTTCATATAAGGGGTGGCGTAAGCCACAAAAATTTGGGCTAGGCTTATAAATGCCTTAGGGCAGATAGCCTAGTATAAACCTATGAACCTATGAACCTAAGTACTGTAATCACGAACAAATCAACAAATAAAAAAACATTAACTCCTCCAATATTACCTTGGAAAAATAGTTCAAGGTTCTTTTTTTCTAATAAATAATTAAAAATTTACCAATAAATTCGGTGCATTCGTCTTCCTTCTAGGTACAAAGATAGAACCTTTTGAAAAAAGCCCAAAATGTCCTTTTTCTGCTTTTACATCACTAATTAAAAAAGTTCAAATCGTTATATGCATATTTTGGGCAAGTACAAACAATGTCACTATTAACTACTACCTCTGGTAGTCCCTGTGTTGCCCCTGCCATACATTGTTCCCACAATTGACTGGCCCCTTGTTTTTCAATCTCTCTGATCTCTGAAGTGTCGGAAAATCTGAATAACTCCTTAAATTGTATGGAGCTCTCTCACCATTTTCATCATAAATTACTTCATCTTGCCTTACACCATTCTACATTGTCCTGATAATATGTATATGTTTTCACACTTTTAAGTTTAGGGTAATGAATATTTTCGTGACATTCCTTAACATCCCTATTTATTTTATTCAGTTTCCTATTGTGCACTTCATTATATTTCACATCAATACTAGCTAAAATGTCCAAATGTTTTACTTTTTCCTTCTCTACAGTATATAACAAATCATTAACAATAGCATTGTTGGTACGCTCAATAGGTTCAATTAAATTAGTAATTTCACTTTCATTTCATTTCTCTTTATAATAGCCCTCATAATACAAAATCCGCATTTATCAAAACAAGCAGCAAGTTCCTTATGAAATACTGACCCCTCTATCACATTGTTAGGATATTTGCAGACCCTCAAGCCTTTAGGTACAATATTTAATTCTAAACATTGTTTCAGATACATATTATCCATTTCCAACATTTTGTATTTTGATAAAAATGAATCAAACTTATTTAAACTATTAGAAAAGGTGTCAGTATGACTGTCACAGTGCAATTCACCCCCCCCCCAACACAAATTTATGATTTAAAACGTCTGTAAATTATCTCTGAATACCTTGTTCATTGATAACAGGTATGTTTGAATGTCCACCATCAGTAATTGTGTTTCTCCAGCAGCAGCACATTCCTTTGTAGCTCGCACACTATTTTGAGTATTAAAAATGTTGGGAATCTAAAAAGTTGCATAAAATCACTGTTTAAAAATCAGTGCAAAATAGCGAACGGTTAGAGCAGCAAATTTTTTCCTAGGGAAAGAAATCGCTTTGCCGGCCGTCCGGGTTGTGCAATTTCCTCCACTGTAGTGTTATCTCGCAGTTGGTATATTAAAGTAGGGGTGTGCAGGGGGCACAGTTAGTGTTTAGTTTTTTTTTTTTTTTTTTTTTTTTTGGGAACAGCTATTTTTTTTCCCTGGGAAAATAATTGCTGTTCTGGTTATTCGCTGTTTTGAGTTTTTGAGATTTAGGGGTCGATATAACTACGTTCGATCATCTGATCATTCGTTGTTATAATACAGACCCCTATTAGGGAGGTTTTGACATAACACATTGCATTTATATATGCACTTTTATTATTTTACATACTTATTATTTTATGCATTTCTATAAATGTATGTATTTATTATTGTGCAATAATATGTTTAAATGTGTATGTTTTGAATGATTTTAAGCCTTTTTAAAACAGTGATTTTATGCAAAGTTTTAGATACGCACTTGTCTTTTAATTTCATGGTTCTTTTAATCACTCAGTTCATTTGATTGGCTTTTAGGTTTTTAAATACTGTACATAGCCAGGGTTTTAACTGTTGGTACGTTCATCTGATGAAGTTACAAGACGAAAACATGGTGAAAAAAGTTAAAGCATTTGTGTGGATTTAACCTTGCTGTCAGTGTGCTTTTGTGTCTACAATAAACTTTTCTCGACTGATATCCTACCTGCCTAACCAGTGCCTTCCTTTCAGGTTTATTAAAATAAAAAGACAACTGCTCACATTACAGCTGTCTACAAGGCAAAAAATACACTCATTATGTTTGCCCCGAGGTGACAGCTTATTTCACTACATACATTTGTGGAATACACACTCTGTAGTAAAACATTCAGTGTTTTCAAGCTGCAAGTACCATAACAAGAACAACAAAATGCAACAGTTTAATATAAAGAAATGGGTCTACTACTTTTTCTCGAAAGCTCAGTTTACCAAAGCTGAAATAGCAGAACTTAGACTGCTGAAACTTCACTTGAACGAAACTACAATATATCGAATCTCACTTCCCCGAAACACTAAAATATAGAAAAGGAACCAAAACACACATTTTTTTACCCCTACACCCCGTGCACACACACACACACATATATATATATATATATATATATATATATATATATATATATATATATACACACCAACTCTGAGATCGCACTACAGTGGGAAAAGGGTAAATTTCCTTACCCGCACTGTCCTGCGATCTATAACAGCAAGTTCCGAATGCTATACAAGACATATTCCTGGTAATGGTTTCATCACATAAATACAAACACTGCACCTGTTCTGCAACACCAGTCCGGAACCAGTGATCTATGTTTCGGAGAAGTGATTTTCGATATATCGTAGTTTCGTTCAAGTGAAGTTTCGGCAGTCTGTTCTGTGATTTCAGCTTTGATAAACTGAGCTTTTGTTAAAAAGTAGTAGACTCAAAGAAACACACACACACACATATATATATATATATATATATATATATATATATATATATATATATCGTAGTGAAATTAGGGCAGTGATCACACCTGTTTTTTCACAGTGGAGTGATTTTTTTTTAACAACACAAAATGGGCTGACTTGGTCAAGAATCAAACAAATATGAAGCAGTATACTTGCAGAATAAAAAGAAGCTATGTACTCACCATAATGTTCCATCTGAGTAGGTAACTTCATTTGTCAGCAACCTGTGGGTATCGGATCCGACCTGGATCCGAGCCGGCAGCTTTCCAAGCTAAAGATCTGAGCTCCAAGCTCCTCCCCTTACCCATAATACTTTGCTATCTCCTTCCAGTCCTCAGATCGCGTTTGCCCAATTATACAATTTCACCTAGTCAAAACAACAACCTGAAACATCCTAACCTAATGAATATCAAAAGCTGAGACCATGCTAGGATTCAGATAACCAAAGAACCAGGTTAGGGGGAAGGAGGGGGGTCGGTTGCTGACAAATGAAGTTACCTACTCAGATGGAAAGTTAAGTAGTTAACTTAATTTGATCAGCAACCTGTGGGACAGAGTCCCCAGCTACCAAAAACTTGGGAGGTCCTCAAGGAAGGATATTCCAGAGTACTGCAGAGGTAAAAGCTGCCCTTCCTCTGGATATGAAATCCAATTTATAATGAGAGATAAAGGTATGAGAGGAAGCCCAAGTAGCCGCAGAACAAATGTCATCCAAGGTTCTTGACCAGAACGCAGCAGAAGTAGCCATAGAATGGGTAGAATGGGCATGAACCCCTAAGGGCTCTGGCAGACCAGATATCTTGTATGTGAGCAAAATGCAGTGAGAAATCCATCTAGCTAGAGTCACTTTTGACACTGGCTTATCCAAGAAAGGCTTTGCAAAGGAAACAAAGAGCTGCTCTGACTTGCGAAAGGCAGCTGTTCTGTGCAGGTAAAAGCGCAATTGTCTATGAACATCTAACAAATTAAGTTTGTATTCCCCTTTATTCTGACAGTTTGGGAAGAAAACTGGTAGATTAATGGATTGATTGATGTTCGCCTCGGAAGCCACTTTAGGTAAGAAGGAAGGGTAGTCCTGAGAGAGACTCTGTCCTTATGGAAAACAAGATATGGGGGGTTAGTACAAAGGGCCTGGAGTTCTGACACCCTTCTAGCTGAGGTAATAGCTATTAAGAAAGCAGTTTTCCAACATAAAAATTTTAAATCAACAGAAGCTGCAGGTTCTTAAAAGGGTGGTCCAGCTAGAGCCTGAAGGACCAAAGTTACGTCCCATGGGGGAACAGCGTTCCTAATAGGAGGTCTCAAAACAAAGGTTCCTTTCAAGAAAGTCTTACAAATCTTAGTGGAAGCTAAAGGACTAAGATTGTCTCCAATGTGAAAATGGGAAATGGCAGCCATTTGAACCTTTACAGTAAACTGGCCCCTTGCTGAAAAATATGAGATAGGAAATCAAGCACTGCTGGAATGGGAGCAGTGAAAGGATCCAAATTCTTATGTGAGGCCCATTCACTGTTGTAAACCTTCCTGGTAGAAGGCTTATGCACTGCTACCAGGATGGATCTAACTGCAGAAGAGATACCGGGAGTCCTGGCAACTAATGGAACTGGATCAACCAAGCTGAGAGCTTGAGGTCGTCCAGATTCGGAGTTTCTAATCCCGAAGGATGAGAAATCGGATCTGGGATTGGATCTAAGTTCCAAAGAGGAGCTATAAGATGAGACTGTAGGTACAGGAACCAGGTTTGACGAGGCCAGAATGGGGCTATGAGGATAATCTTGTTCCCCAACCGACGAGCTTTCTGTAAAAATGCTGTCATTAACGGAAGAGGAGGATAAGCATAAAGAAGACCGGATGGCCAAGCATGAACTAGAGCGTCTCTGGGGCTTTCCCCCGGGGGGGGGGGAATTAGATCGGAAAACTCGCTGCACTTCAGGTTTGAAGGCGATGTGAAGAGATTGCAGCAAGGCTGACCCCACTTGTGGAAGATCTGTTTCGCTACTAAGGGATTCAGAGACCACTCGTAAGGCAAGAGGATAGTTCGACTCAGCTTGTCCGCTAGGATGTTGGACCGACCCGAAATGTGCATTGCTAACAGAAAATGGTTGGTGGATATCGCTCAATCCCAAAGTCTCATGGCCTCTCGGCAAAGAGGGTAAGACCTGGTCCCCCCCTGTTTGTTGATGTACTAGACCACTGACATGTTGTCTGTTTGAATTGCAATAGTCCCTGGAGGGAGAAAGACATGAAGAGCTTGCAACGCTAGAAGCACCGCTCTCATCTCCAGAACATTGATATGCAGAATGGTCTCTGTCTGAGTCCACGTACCTTGGACAGTTCTGCCCATGCAATGCCCCCCCACCCAAGGCGAGAAGCATCCGTGGTTACTGTGGCTTGGGGAGGTGGCATTATAAACGGTCATCCTTCCCGAAGCTCTCGAGATTGGAGCCACCATATGAGGGAATTTCTGCAAACTCTGCTGAGGGGGACTGGAGAGTCCAACGGGTGTTGAAGGCTGGACCACTGGACCTGCAAAGTCCACTGGAGGACCCTCATGTGCAAGCAAGCTAAGGGCGAAAGGTTGATTGCTGCTGCCATGGACCCTAAGGCTCTCAGGACTAACTCCGCTGATGGGGCTGGAGATTGAAGGAGTGCTAGAACATGGAGGGTTAAGCTGCAAAGCCTGTCCAAAGTCAAGAAGGCCTTGGTCTGAAGCGTATCTATTCTGGTCCCTATGAAGTCCAGGATTTGCATTGGTTGAAGGAATGATTTCTTGTAATTTATAGTGATCCCCAACTGGGAGGCTAAGAGCAGGAAGCAATCCCTGGCTGAGCAGAGTAGATGCCTGATGGAGGCGGCAAGGAGCCAGTCATCCAGATAAGGAAAAACATGTATTCCCTGAACCCGCAGGTGGGCTGCTACAATTGCCATGACCTTGGTGAACACCCTGGAGGCTGTGGTGAGGCCGAATGGTAGGACCCTGAACTGATAATGACTGGCCCCCAACCGAAAGCGGAGAAACCTCCTGGACCATCTGTCTATGAGAATGTGGTAGTACGCATCCTTGAGGTCTATGGAGCACATCCAGTTGTTCTCCTGCAGTAGGGGGAGAATGGATTCAAGAGTGACCATCTGGAATTTCTCCTTGGCAATGAAGAGGTTCATTGTAGAAAGGCCGAGATTTGGTCTTAAGTCCCCCGTCTTTTTTGGCACCGAAAAGAACCTGGAGTAATTGCCTAACCCGGACTAGTCTGGGGAGATGTGCTGGATGGCTCTTTTTTCTAGCAGCTTCTTTATTTCTAAAGCTGTAGCCTCCCTCTGACTGGGTGGAACATCGGGGAGGCGCCTCGACTGAGGAGGAAGATTTATGAGGGGAATAGAGTAGCCTCTGGATATTATTCAAAGCACCCATCTGATCTGTCGTGATGGACTCCCACAGTGCCAGGTGCTTTGAAAGATGCCCCCTGACTGCCTCCAGATAGGAGCACAGTTGGGCAACTCCTCAGGGCTGCTGCATGGGCCAATCGTAGAAAGGTTCCCGTGACCCAAACTTCTTTGGCTCCCCCCTCTGCCTCTGGCCCGGCGTCCACCTTGCCCCCCTCTGCCTCTGAATAACAGGACTGCTGAGACTTCCGGAACCACATCTTCTTTTGTCCTCTCTGGTTCCTGGAAAAGGACCTTTGAGGAGCCGAGAAGCAGATTCCGATGGCAGACAGTGTCTTCCCGTCTTTCTCGCTCTGGACCAATGTATTGCGGACGGTCTTGCCAAACAGGGTAGAACCAAAGGGAACATTCGCGAAGGACACCTTGAAGGGTTCCACAAAGTCGGAACCAGGCGTGATGCCGTAAGGCGATGCCTGATCCGCTGGCTCTAGTGGCCCCCTCCGTGACATGGGAGAGTAGCCGCATAGACGTGTTTAAATCAGATTTCAGAGTGGCCATGTGAGTCGAGAAGGTCTGTTTATCCTCAGCTGATAGGGACTCAGGGGGAGACTCAGTGTATTCCTTCACCAGATCCCGCTGAAGCCTAATCACATGGGCCAACTAATTCAGTGCCCTTATGGAAAAGGTAGCTGAAGCAAACATCCACTTTCCGATGCAATCCATCGTCCGAGACTCCTTATCAGGAGGATGGATCAAGGAACTATCCTGTGCCAGTTCCTTCTTGGAGGCAGTCGCCACCACCATGGCATCTACCGGGGAACCTTTACTCCATGCTGTCCTATCCACAGAGGGACCAAAGATCTTATCTGCTCTCCTGGGGATTGGCTCTACAGTGTCTGGCTCCTTCCATGCCCTGGTAGTAATGAGGTCTACCAGGGGGTCAAGCTGGAGGGGACACCCAAGAGGTAGACGGGCCTGCATCAAACGCCTCCAGAAACAATGACTCATCAGAGGAAGGCTTTTGGGCTGACCACCCCCCTTTTAGGCGTAGCATTTCCATAATGTCTCCAAAGGAGACGTCCTCGGGGGGTGACCTGGGGGAACCTTCCCCTTCCTCTAAATCAGTGTCTTCCGTGAGAGACTTGGGAGAGTCCAAGTGCCTCCTCTTACACTTACGTTTGTTAGGGACCTCCTCGGCGGGACTGTCCAAGGAGGGCTCACCAACAGGGTCATGTTCCTCCAGTGGAACTGGCTGGGGCGTCGACGCAGGCTGTCCCTAGGGCCGGATGATGGAAGACAAGCCCATCTGCAAGGGAATGGTGGCTGGATCCATTGCAAGAGCAGGGGGTCTCGAACCTCTTGAGAGAACACTCTCCACCAGGTCGAAGGCCGAAGGTGAACCACTCTCGCTGGGTTCCATGAGCAACACCCTCGGATCCGACACGGGGATCAGCATTGGAGCCGAAGGGATCGGACCTGAAAGGGAAGTGGGCTCCAACCGCAACGGAGCCGAAGACACACCTACCCCCTTGGATCCGATGCACGGCTCCCGGCCCCGAGAGCTCGGATCCAAAAAGGGATCCGACAAACTCGAAGGCATGGCCGACGTCGAAGTAGCAACTACTGTCGGCGCCGACTCCCTGCCTAAGAGACTTCTCGGATCCGACGTTGGCTCTGAAACCCAATAATGGATCGGAGAAGGAGCTATGGGGGCAAAAAATGGGGCCGAGCTCCCCCCCAGAGGGTAAAAGACCCACCAGAATAAGCTTGTTCCTCCTATCCCTCACATACCCAGGGGTTAAAGGCTGTGCCAATATGGCAACCCGATGATAAATGCGCTACCCCCAGACAAAGAACGCACTGAGTGTGGCCATCGGCTGGGGAGAGCTTATGGCCACACTCAGAGCACTTGGAGAAAATGGCCTTAGGGCCTTCGACCATAACAAAAACCACGGCCACACACACTGACACACAAGAATAAGGGGGAAGGGTGAATATCCTAAAATTAAGCTAGGCTAATGGATTTAAACAATCACAAACACACACCTCTCAAAATTTTTCAAAACGTCAAGAATTTAACCAATACTCACTACCTAACCGCCAGGAGCTCGTAAGTCGTGCTTGTTAAAGCCACGGCAAATGAGATCTGGGGACTGGAAGGAGGTAGCAGGGTATTATGGGTAAAAGGGAGGAGCTTGGAGCTCGGATCTTTAGCTTGGACAGCTGCCGGCTCGGATCCAGATTGGATCTGATACCCACAGGTTGCTGATCAAATTAAGTTAACTACTTCAGATTATACAGTTCATTAGCATCATTCAGCATAGTTGTATGTGATATTATCCAGGGATGACACTCTTTAAAAATTACAATATCCAGTCAACATATTTTACACAAAGTGCCTCTCTTTGAAAATAAACATCTTTATCTGTAATGCATAAGCTAAATAACACAAAAACACGAAGACAACAAGGTGTTCGCAGGTTAAAAAACAGGTTTGCAAATCAAAAGTCTTTTATAACCAGGGATTTTACAGGTAAAACATGCATGTCACTTAGTACAATTATTTCTGTCAGGCTTTCTCCAGATTTTCATTAACAGGACATCCACTAGCAATCACTGACTTTGCACTGGACTCCAGTCTCAGATCTGACTACTACAGCCTTGGTCTGTCTCTCATTTCACCAAAAATACTTCAGACTCCTCTGGATTTTCCCATACAATTTCTGCTATATTAGAATTACCTTGGCCTTGAAAAAGTGTAGGTTACCAACTGATGTTGACTACGTGAAGTACAGTTATCTCACCATTGGCTCATTCAAACATCTCTATACGGACCTGTTTATGTTACCACACTATGTTACAATATCTGTGTTTGTCTAAATAAACAAACATTTTATACATATACAAACACATGTACATATGAGCATAAAAACTAAAAGCAAACACTCTTTTTTGCCATTTTTCTGCCTGCTGGCAGCTGTGAATGCAGGGATCTCAGATTAGGTATATATAATTAGCAGGGGATGTGGAGGGTGCAGGGGGTTGCCCCTTTCCTGAAAATATTGCTTTTTTGTCTTAAAAGTTTGATCTTTTTAGATCAATCTTTTTTGAATGTTCTTTTGTGTGGGTATGTATTTATATATGTATGTATGTATGATATATATGGGTCTACTTTCAAATCCCATATTACCATTAAGAAGAATGACACAAGATCGTGACCATCAGGTTGAAAGCTGTACTTCCTGAAAGTTTACAAGCTCGAATGTCAGAATTTCTAAAGTTAATGTAGTACTGAATAGGCAAATGTTTTAATAGTGAGCTATCACTTAAGGATTTGTTGTTAGCAGGAAAAAAACAAAACAAAACATGGCGGATGTTACATTCCAAGTTGCTGGAATCAATGCAGAAGCTGATAATATTACAACTTGTCAAAAACCAAAACAAATGATTATTGAAGGGTACATTTATTATCTGCAATATAGCATACAACTATTAAAATGTTAGTGTTCTAAGTACAAACATACAGGGGAAGTGTAAATAGACAGCTGTTACTGCATTTGGAGCAACTATTACATATATAAAGAACTTATTTTGAGCGATTGCTAGAGTTTTAAAGATAAATAGTTAAGCTGTATATTATTACATTGAAAATTTGTTTTTATGTATAGTACATTCATTTGATAAGTTGATTTGTTTCTTGAAATACGGCATAAATTAGAAAACTAAAGAACTGGTGGTTTGAAATATAACAGTGTTCAGTTTTTCAGGTATTTTAAATTACCTGGAGGGCAGGAACGCAATGTTCATTCCGTGTTGTTTGATATTCAGACAGTCGAGCCTGTAAACTTTCAGGAAGTATAGCTTTCGACCTTATGGCCGAAATTTGACCTACTGGTAATACAGGATTTGAAAGCAGACCCATATATATTTACACATACACACACACACACACATTTTATATATATATATATATATATATATATATATATATATATATATATATATATATATATATATATATACATACACACACACACACATATATATATATTTATATGCATGCACACACAGACACATATATGCATGGGTGCTTTACAGGCATTTCATTTATTCAAATATTTTATCAAACGGCATTTGTTGACTCAGTTCTGGATGACTGTGCTTTCAGACAAGTACTGAGGTGGGAAAGAGAGAGATTCTAGTTTTCCCTACTGATGTGTGACCTCCCTCCCAAAAAAAAATATGCTTTTTGTTATTTTTTATTTAGAACCAATGTTAGCTTGATAATTTCTGGTGAAACATAAAGTCTTTTATGAGAATTATTTCTGTCAGGCTGTCTCCAGATTTCCATTACCAGTACATCCACTGGCAATCACAGACTTTGCAATGGACAGCTGTTCACTGTGTTTTAGTTCAAATTAATGAACTAGATGCTATGCATGAGTGCATATCAAGTGGTTGAAATCACAAAGGATCAACAACACAATAATGGAAAAAAATATCAGAACTCAACAACTCAAAATACAAACAAACAAATCCATCTCTACCCAATCATTTTCAGTCAAACATTACAAAGTTCATTTAGGTCCTGCCTTCTTTTAAACCTCATTCATCCCCTGTATGTACTGTTCCCACAATTCCCATTTTTCCTACGTAGTTTGCTCCTACCTTTTTTTAAAGATCTCAGTTCCAGTTGTTTTATCTCTATTACTATATTCCAATAACAGAGATATCTACTATAATAGATTTTGACTTCCATTTTCTAGTAATTGCTTTTTTGGCAGACACCATAATTAGAGACAGCAAGGCCTAACCATGTGTAGGCAATTCCAATTCTATATAATAGCTCAGAAAAATCATCTCCCTCATCACATCAATCTGGCCAACCAGCATCTCTGACAGTGCATCCCACAGGGAAACCTTAAAGTTCGCACTCCAGAAAATATGCCCTTTACTTGTTGCTAACCTTTATGTCTGTCCTAACATGATTCTTTAATACACTCTTCATACCCTTGAAATCCAAACTGGAGGATTGTTATCTTTAAGGACCATGGCTTAATTTTGAAATCCATATGCAAGAAAAGCATGTCTAAATATAAGAAAACCTGCAGCTTAAAATAAGCATATTTATAAACTTTTGTTGCTTTCTTCTGATGTTGTCAGTCTCACAAGTTATCTGGTTTTGCAAATCACCCCAAGGTCAGTAGACACTTCACTCCTGAATTAGGTATCATCAGCTATCATTCGCAAACCTCCCAAAGCAAATCCTGACTAACTAACCTTATTATATGCAAATACTGGATGACCGTAAACACCTCTGTACTCACACAGACCTGATTAACAAACTCAAATTTATTAAGTTTAGCGCTTTCGTTCCCAATCAATAATGGAACGCCTTCAGAACTAGACACCAGCATTACTAACACCTTTAAATATTTCAAACACAATCATGTGACAATTATTCAATTAAATTAGTCAGTAATATCAAATCAACATTATTTTATCTTAAATAATACTCTACAAACATAGTAATAATATGCAATAGTAATTATAAAATGTACTGGTTACTAACTATGACCCACCCTTAACCACAGTAGTGTCTAATTTTTAAAACGGGTGTAACTGAACATGAATCATTAATCCCTGGAAAACTTTAAGCATTAAATCTCAATTGCCACATTAGTTCTTTTTATCTAAATGTTCCGTCATAATACACACCTTTAGCATCCTGATTTACTTGTTCGATTACTATAAAAGTCAGTTTATTACACTGGTTACCCTGTATGCGTTTGTTTAAAGCATTAGTAGATTTCTTTTTCTTAACATCTTGTTCATAGATTCCTTCTTTTAACCTATGTGATGTTTTTCCTATATAAAAAGCATGGCAAACTTCACACACCACCACATAAACCACTTGTTTGGACTCGCAGGAAAAATGTCCTATTACAGGCTAACTAATTCCTTTTGATAATAAAATATTCACCCTTATTAATAAAAGAGCATTGAGTACATTTTCCACACTTAAACATACCCAACTTCCTAATCCCACTTATATACCCATGCGATGTACTCAGCCTGCTATCTTTGTTTAATTCTAATAGTTGCTTAAAAGATTTGTCTTTCTTATACACTATGTGGGGTTTCACTCCTACCGTCTCTATAGCCACACCATCCATTCCAAAAATATCCCAGTTTTTCTAATACTTTTCACTAGTATTAGAAAATCAAACATAATGATGAATAACTTATCTCCAAATCCCACTCGCTGTTAAAGGGGCCACTAGGCACTGTATCACTGTTAGTATTAGCCAACAAAGGTGTATAATTTCCATATATTCTCTTACTAACTACCTCCTACTTAATTTTTGGGACAAACTCTTCTGGATATCACCTTTGCTTAAACATTCCAACTAGGACATTACATTCATATGTGAATGTATCCATTTCAGATATCATCCTGGCTAATCTAACCAAGTGGCCTTTCACCACCGCTTTCGTCTGGTGGATGGGGTGCCAGCTGGAAAAATGTACATAAGTATTTGAGAAAATTGACTTCCTATGTATGTTGGACATATATTTCTCTTTTTTTAAATCTTTCCTTAATTCAACATCTAAACTACTGTTTCAAAAGAACAGGTGTACATGAATTTTAGGAGTGGCACTGTGTGATTAATAACTCGGCAAACTCAGTACTTTATCTACCGATTCCTTCCAAACCATAAATATGTCATCCAAGAAAATGAGTACAATATAGCCAATAATCTTTACAGACACTACTAAACACATATTTATTTTCCCAATTTGCCATGAATAGATTAGCAAAAGTGGGGGCACATGCTGCCCCCATAGGCACGCCAGCGTTTTGTTTATAATACTAACCCTAAAAATACATAAAATTAAAATCATTTCCATTAAGGTCAGTACCACATGTGTATTCTATCATCATTTAATTTCTCTATAGAATACAATTGTTCTAACTACGACAGACTGACATCATGAGGAATAACCAGATATAAATTTTGTACAACAGTAACAGAAATAAATTGCTCAGTATATGGCAACCTACCAATATTCTGCAAAAATTGCCAAGAATCTTTACAAACATGAATTAATTTACTCAGACTATTTTTTTAAAACTTGTATAAAATTTTCATGGTCGAGTTGGATCCTTATAAGGAGGTCTCAAAAGAAGAAGGTCTTACACAGTTTTAATGAAGCCAGGGTGGAATTCTCAATTCCTATGTGAAAATTAGAGATGGCAGCTAGCTGAACTCTAACAGTTGAGCAGCTAGCTCCTTCACTGAAAACTGTTGCCAAAAATTCAAGGACACTATGTACAGGAGTTGAAAAGGGATCAGTATGTCCCTGATGTGCCCAAAAGGCAAACCTTTTCCATTTACTTCTGTAAACGTTTCTTGTGGAACCTTTGTGAGAAGACAGAAGTATATGACGGACCAGGGAAGAGAGCATATGTGTCTGGCTATTAAAGTTAGTGCAGAAACCACGTTGTCAGCTTTAGGTTTGAGATAGCCAGGTGACTCATGTCTGTTGGGTGAGACAGGATGTCTGGAATCAGATCCAGAATCCAAGGCTAGTAGACTAGATGAGGCCACAGAAAGGGGAACCAAATGAGTTTAGGCCAGTAAAGTGCAATGAGGATGACTTTGCTCTTCAACCAGAAAGCTTTCTACAGAAATTTTGGGATCAAGGGAGTTGGGGGATATGCATAGAGGAGACCGGGGGGGGGGGCAATCATGTAGTAGGGCATCTCTCAGTGATTCCCCAGTGGGGGGATTAGGGCAAAGAAGTTGCTGGACTTGTTGTTTAGGGGAGATGAAAACAGATTGCAGCAAGGCTGGCCCCATTGGCAAAAATAATTTCTGCCACCTACATGTTGAGACCACTTTTGACGTAGTGGAACTGACCTGCTCAATTTCTCTACTATCATGCTGGACTTCCATGGAATGTGCACTGCTTTCAGAAATGGGTTGGATGAGATAGCCCACTGCCACACTCATAGAGCTTCTTGACATACGAAGCAAGAACTGGTTCCTTCTTGTTTGTAGATGTACCAAACCACTGAAATATTGTTGTTCTGAATTGCAACTGTCCCAAAAGGGAGAGAGTCCTGGAAGGCCTGCAATGATAAGAGCAATGCTTTAATTTCCAGGGCAATGACATGCATGCTTGCCTCTTCAGGGGATCAAGTGCCTTGGACTGTTTTTCTCAGGAAGTGCCCCCCCCCCCACCAATCTGGGAAGCATCCGTGGTCACTATGGCCTTGGGCTGAGTGACAATGAAGGGACGGCCTTGCAGTACCTGATCTAATCGAATCCACCACCAAATGTATCTCTTCCATGACTGGGTAATCCTTATCTGGGTGGACATGTGCTGATAAAGGAAAGACCATTGCATCGCTAGCATCCATTGAAGAATTTTTGTGTGAAATCTTGCTAAGGGAACTAGTACCATAGCCACATACATCGATCCCAAAGTTTGTAGGATCAATCTGGCTGAGATTGTGGAACTGTAAATTATCTTTCTGACTTGGAATCTGACAGACGGTTCTAACTGAGACTTGTGGTGATCCCTAAACTGAAGCAAGTTTGGAGTATCTGGTCTTGTGCTTATTAGCAGATGCCTGGGTGGGTGGTAATGAGCCAGTTGTCCAAGTAGAGAAACACTTGGAATCCCTGCAGTCTCAAGTGAGCTGCTACTAATGCCATGCATTTGGTGAACACCCTGGGGGTGGTGGTGAGGCCAAAGGGCAGTGCTTTAAACTGGCAATGACTGCTGCCCAGCCAGAAGCATAATTACGTTCTGGATTGTCTGTTCATTTTTATGTGATAGGATCCATCCTGAATATCTATCTAACACATCCAATCATCCTTGAGCAAAAAGGGCAGAATGGCGTGAACCATGACTATCCAGAAACTGGTGTGTTGACTTATTTGTTCAGACTGCTGAGATCCAAAACTGGTCTCCAGTCCCCTGTTTTCTTTGACATTAAAAAGAATCTTGTGTAAGTTCTGATTCTATCTGGTCTGGTGGGATGTCTTGGATGACTCTTTTCTACAGGCTTTTGTATTTCTAGTGCTGCTGCTTTCGTCTGACTGGGTGGAACATCGGCAATTTTGCATACAGGTGGAGGAGGTAGGGAAAAGGGAATTATACAACCTCTGGAAATAATCCTCTACACCCATGTATCTTTTGTAATGTCTAGCCAGGCTCTCAGGTGAAGGGCTAGATGACCCCCGACTGCCTCCAGAGGCACACAACCAGGCATCTTTTCAGGAGCACTGATAGAGTCTGAAAGACAAGGAATCTCTGGACCCCTGGTTTTGCAGACCTCCTCTGCTACGTGGGTGGCGTCTTCCATTCAAGTTCCCCCCTCTGCCCCTGGGGGAACTATCTCAACGTGGATCTTGGAAAGGACCCTGGGACTTCCTGAACCACATTTTCTGACCTCCTTGTTGATTCCTGGAAAAGATCCTTTAAGGAGTCAAAAAATATGCTCCAACTGCAGAGAGGGTCTTTCTAGCTTGCTTGCACCTGGACATGTGTTCTTAACTTTAGGGCCAAACAAACAGCTTCTGTCAAAAGGAGCACTGATGAAAGAAGACCTGATGAGCTCCGCAAAATCACATAAGCACATCCAGGCATGCCTTCTATTCGAAATGCCTGAACCTGCTGCCCCTGAGGTACCTTCAGCCACATGGGAGATAAGCCTCATAGATGAGTTAGTGATCGATTGAAGGGTAGCCAACTACGAGGTCACAGAAGACTGAGCCTCAGGAGTATTTGTCCCCAAGAGGGAGCTTGAAAGTTCTTTAATCAGATCCCTTTCTAATCTCATGCAGTGTGCCAAATAATTCAGTGATGAGTGCAAATGTCGCTGAAGCATACACATGCTTCCCAAATCTCTCCAACTCCCTAGATTCCCTGTTAGTTGATGGACAGAACAACTCTGGTCCATGAGTTCTTTCTTGGTGGCCAACACCATGACCATGGCATCTACGGGAACTCCCTTGCTCCAAAATTCCTTTCCTACAGGTAGTGCCAAAATCCTGTCTGGTCTCTTGGGGACTGTCTCAACTGTGTCTGGTACCAACCACCCCCACCTAGAGATCAAGTCAATGAGCTCATCAGTGGACAGAGTCACCCAGGAGATAGATGGGCCAGACCCAAAGGCCTCCAGGAATACAGATTCCTCTTTGGAAGGGTTATTGGTGGACCAATCACTCCTCTGTTTCAGGATCTATAGGATGTCTCCAAATGAGATGCCTTTGGGTGGAGATCTTAGGGACCTTCCCCATCATCGAAACCTGGATCTTCAGTGACGGACTCCTGAGGTGATTCCAAGTGCCTTCTCTTGCACTTCCTCTACCTAGGGACTTCTTCACTGGATGTTCTGGAGAAGTATCGGAAGAAACAGTAATACCCTGCTGGGTAGCATCCAAGGGGGGGGGGGACTGTCTGTCCTGCAGAAACAGAGAATACTCTTCACCACCTCAAAGGCAGAATGTTCTGGGAAGAAGGAAGTCGACGGAGCCCAGAAGCCAAGCTTCTGACCCATCAGTTCCCCATGCCCCGAAGGCAATCTACCTGAGGCAGAGGTCTGAGTCTACCTATTCAGTGCTAAAGCTCCAAGGGGTAGAGATAGCTCCTAAAACTTCTGAGTTGACTCTAACACTTCAGATCCGATAGAGATGCATCAGCTCAGGGGGTCTTCTGGATCCGAAAACGTCTGTGATGGTGCACTCAGAGAAAGCCTCTGAGCCAAAGATACTATGATCTTCAGATCCGATCTACACAGTCCTAGAAGACTTGGATCCAAGGGCTCTGAAACGATAGGTTGGATCGGAGAAGGATCCGAGATCGGTGGTGTAGCAACAGAATAACAAGCAACAAGAAAAAGTTTGACATCTCCAAAAAACAACTAACAGGCTTGAGAAATCACAATGACTATGTCCAAAAGCTTGAGAAATCACAATGACTATGTCTAAAAGCGAAAGCGGCAAACGAGATCTGAGGTATGTTAGGGGATAAGGAATTATGGGTAAGGGAGGAGCTTGAGAGTTTTCTAGTGGCCACAAGCTAAAATAATGGCCTAGTAGGATCCGAGGGTTGGATCTGAACCCAATTGTTGAGGAACGAATGAAAATTGACAACGTCAGAGCTGGTAATTTTACCACATCCATTCTAATTAAATAAACCTTCCTTGCATTTCTGTAATTAAGACATCATAAGCATATTATTTTTTTTTTATTTAGAAAAGCAAGAAAGAAACATACCATCTATAACTGAAAGGTTTTTCAGGTCAGGCAGAGTGTCACCTAGAAAACAAAGAAACCACAAAAGTGAAAAAGTTAATAAAATCTTGATTTTTATCTTAACTGTTTTGATTTTGTAAGAATTTTCATTTTTTTTATTTTACATTATTTCAAGAATACAATATCAAATATTCTTTTTGAATTCAGAGCAAGAAGTCATAGCTAAATTACTCCAAGAAATTTTCCATTTTTCCTTCTTGATGACAAAACCAATCATAAAAGTGATAAATTTACTATTGTTATTTCTCCATTGTGTAATGGCTGAAGATACCCCTCTGGTTCTTTCTTCTCAGGGCTGTTTTCTATTATCGATTTTATCACAAAAAAACAAAAAATCAGAAAGTAGGTCGACCAACATTGTCACCAAATGAATAAAAAAATACAATAAAAAGCAAAACTAATTTATTGAGGTTAGCACTTTCACAGGGTTGAGCTACTTCAGACCAAACTAAACAAAAGTATATACAAAAATACATCAATTATAGAATAAAAATCAGCCAATCAATGCAGGCAAATAATAAAACAATCAAGGACCAACCAGTCATAGTTACTGCCTCACTTTCAAGGCAGGTTTGAGAAGGATACCACAATTAAGCCCTAGTGGTTTATGTGCCTGGAGAGAAACAATCCACTTCAACTCAATCATTTCAGTATAGTTGTTCAGGTCACCTCTTCTAATACGAGGGGAGACCAACTGCAAAACTCTAAAATAAATGTGTTATGTCCAGGAAAGGATAATGTATGACTGGCCAAAGCATTAGTTGACACACTATTATATATACTTCCAATATGTTCAAGGATGCGTTCCCTAAGTTGGCGTGTGGCCTTGCCCACATAGAAAAGTCACAAGAACAACATGTGGCCAAATAAACCAAATTATCACTCCTACATGTAGCTAAAAACCTGGGCAAAAAAATCCATCCAGAGATGGGGTGAATAAACTGCACATCAGAAGCAATTGAGGGACAAGCTCTACAATTATTACACGGGAAAGTGCCTCTTCTATTGGATAACATGGATATGGAGCGTCTTGGCCAATAACACAACAATATTTTAACTGATAAGTTGTTCCTGAACTTAAAAGAGGGCTGTTCACCAACCACAGCACTGATCTTCTCATCAGCTAATAAAACCGGCCAATTCTTCCTAATTACATTGCAAAACGAGTACATATTGCTGGAGTATGTAAAGGGAAACCTAGGTGGCCCATCTGAACATCCGGGCAAATTACATTGGAAGCTATGAGGTCCATCTGAAAAATATGGTACCCCTCTATCACTTCTATGAGGAATTGTCTCAAAGTGTGAGGTAACAACATTTTCACAAGACAATTCCCTACTCAAAAAAATCAACAAAGGGTATCCAACGCTTCTCCAAAGATACCATCATCTGTAGAAAGTCTGGAGACTCTCAGAGACTGACCCTTAAGTATATTTGAGAAAACATGAGGGGGATGCATACTAGAATGATGCAACATTCCACTCCTCCAGCGGGGTTTCTTGTACATCCCGGGCTCCATACCTCCAATCTTCTTCTTCTTCTTTCGGCTTTTCCCGGTTAGGGGTCGCCACAGCGGATCACCTTGTCCGCACATTGAATGGCAGTGGAGTTTTACGGTGTCGAGTTGCCAGCCCGGCGCCCAACCTTCCACAGAAGGCACACTCACATGCACACCTAGGGCCAATTTAGAGTGCCCAATCCACCTGCAGCATGTCTTTGGGATGTGGGAGGAAACCGGAGCACCCGGAGGAAACCCACGCGACCACAGGGAGGACATGCAGACTCCGCACAGAAGGCACCCCAGCCGAGGATCGAACCGGAGAACCTCTTGCTGTGAGGCGGCAATGCTAACCACTGCACCACCGTGGCCGCCCGGGCTCCATACCTCCAATACTATTCTTAAAAACAGTCATCTAAAAAGTCAATATATGTCATTGAGTAACTCTGTGTAAAACTAAAAAAACCAGATGTACTCTCTAGATAAAAAACAAACTGTGATAATTCATGCACACTACCTGCCCAAAGAAGAAATACATCATCCACAAAATTAACATAGTGTTTAAAAAGGCCACCAAAAGGGTTATTGTTATGTATATGGTTATCCTCCCATTGCGCCACCACCAAATTGGCATAACTGTTGGTGCAAGGGGTAATGATGGCAACTCCGAATCTTTGTAGGAAATGTTGACCTTCGAAGAGAAATAATTATTATTCAAAATCAAGTCAAGTACAAATCACTGCAATCATGCCATACGTATAACTACTATGATGAGTTTGGAACATTCTAACAAAGAGAATTCCTAACAAATTAGGTATGACCATAAACAAGGTCTTGATGTCAAGTCATCTGGCTGTATCGATATTATCATGATAGAATCTTAACCAATATACTATTTATTTATTTATTTGTTTACTTGGAAAGTCTAACTGGCCAGACCCCCTTTTCTGTGGAGGCACAATGGAAAAATGCTCCAATGAAGTACACAATTACATAAACAGATTAATACATAAAACCAGTACATTGAGAATAATACAGCAGATAGAGCAGCAAACAAAATGATACACTTTTAATAAATTCATACAGTGGCTGAGATGTCATGAAACTTAGTGTTTAATATTATACAGTACAAATTAGAACATTATGTGCTATGTAAGATGCAAAGAAAAGTATAAGCTAAATACTCAAGAGTTATGTACAGTAGTTGCAGCATCTACATTTGAGTTAATAGTGAAGGAATAAACGGTAACAGCAATATTTACTTCCAGAGGAAAAAAATATTCACAGTTTAGGAGACAGGAGCAATAGGAGGTATTGTAGGATTGATTTAGTAGGTGAAAGTCAATAAAGGTGGTGCAGGTGGATGACAAAATAATGGAAGTATGAAGTCAAAGTGGAGGAATAATGTCAGAAAGTTATAATTTAAAACAGTGTAAGAAAAGTACAGTTTTGTACCTACCATAAATGTAGATGTTCGAGTGCTCATACAGCTGCAGTCATAACAGATGGGTTATCCTGCCGTTAGGCGGGTCCTCGGTCGGCCGAATTCCAAAGTCTAGGTCCGGCGTCAGTTTCATAGTTTAGTACTAGGCTATTTGCCCTGGGGCATTTGTAAGCCTAGCCATAGTGATGTGGCTTTTGCCACCCCATGAAATGGTACAAAAATGTACAGAATAAATTTAGAATACTGTGCCTCCGTCTAATAGTGACACAATGAAGGTCCCCTTATATAATAGAATTAGTTTACTGTGCCCCTGTCTAGCAGTGACACAGATGTGACCCCTGGGGTAAACTTACGATATAGTTGTCGTCGCTTCTTCCCTGACGTCAATGCGGCAGGGGTATAAAAGAGGCAGCCAACGCCATTTTCTTCAGTTTTTCTTGCCCCAGATGTCAGGTGCCCCCAGAAGGAAGGCAAACATAATGTTATGCAAAAATGTAATGTTGATAAATCAAAAACAGTAGTTGCAAGCAAATACACCATAAAAGAATACCCCAAAAGGTTATATGAAAAGGGTTTGTCATAAGGCCTGTCCTAAGAGGGGTTGGAGGGTGGGAAACCTGGACTGCAGCTGTATGAGCACTCGAACATCTACATTTATGGTAGGTACAAAACTGTACTATGTTCATCGTGCATACAGCTGCAGTCATAACAGATGGGAAGAATCCCAAAGCTAAGTAAGGGTGGTAGGCACTAAGTGGAACTAGGAGGGGCTAGGATGCCCTGCAGGACTGCTGTGGCAAAGCCCGCTCTAGATTTAGAGTACAGTGGGAGGTGATAGTGCTTGGAGAAAGTGTGCACTGAACTCCAGGTGGCTGCTTCCAAAATATCCTTGGTAGGGACCCCCCTGAGGAAGGCTGCAGAGGTAGCTGTGGCTCTGGTGGAGTGGGATCTGATGCATGCAGGCACAGTTTTTCCATTAAATGAGTAACAAAAGCGTATGCAGTGGGCTATCCATTTTGAAATTGTCTGTTTGGAAATAGCCTTTCCTTGAGCACCTGCAGCATAGGACACAAAGAGTTGCTCAGATTTCCCGAATGGCTTTGTCCTGTCCAAATAATTACGAAGTTGTCTGTGAATGTCCAAGGAATGTAGTAGTCGTTCCCCTTTGTTTTGTGGATTAGGATAAAAGGTAGGTAATTGGATAGTCTGATTCAAAGCTACACTGGATACTACCTTTGGCAGAAAGGTAGGGTTGGTTCGTAAGGAAACTCTGTCCTGATGGAAAATGATGAATGGTTGCACAGCCATGAGGGCCTGTAGCTCCGAAACCCTGTGAGCTGAGGTGATAGCCAGAAGAAAGGCTGTTTTCCATGACAAGTACTGTAACTCTGATGAAGAAGCTGGCTCGAAGGGAGGAAGGGTCAGCTTTTCCAATACGAAGTTGAGGTCCCAAGCAGAGACTGGTAGTTTCCTTGGGGGTTTTATATTCTTTGCCCCTCTGAGGAACTGCCTTAAGAGAGGATGAGAGAACAAAGGAGGATCTGTGTTGTATTGTGCAGAAATGGCTGAAGCGTGGATCTTGATGGAGGAGAAGGAAAGTCCATTGTTTAACATCTCAGCTAGGTACTGTAAAATTTAAGGTATATTTATTACCCAAGGATTCTGTCCCTTCTTTTGATTCCAGGCACAAAATCGTTTCCATTTGGCGGAGTAGGCCTTTCTAGTAGAAGGTCTTCTGGCCTCCAAGATGACATCCTGCACCTCCTTGGAGAGTAGAAACCGTTGGGAAAACAAGGAATTCTCCATGCAGCTAGATTTAGAGTTTTGAGATGGCTGTGAAGAGTTTTGTAGCTGTGCTGGGACAACAGAAGAGGGACTAGAGGCAGGATTCATGGTGGGGAATGTGTCAGGCTCTTCAGGAGCGGATACCAGTGTTGCCTTGGCCAGTGTGGAGCAATGAGAATGATTTTCGGCCTCTCTGCTCTGGCTTTTATTAGAACTTTGGGCAGCAGAGGAAGAGGTGGGAAGGCATAGACTGCCAATGTTGCCCAATTGAAGGAAAGTGCGTCCACTTTCCAGGCCTGTGGATGATAGGTCCTTGAACAAAATTTTTTCAACTGGCAATTTCTGTGGGTAGCAAAGAGATCTATGTCTGGCTGTCCCCATGCCTGAGTTATCTTTGTGAAAATTTGAGGATGCAACTTCCATTCGTGTGGATCTGTCATATTTCTGCTTAGATTGTCTGCCAGTGTGTTTTCCTTCCCTGGCAGGAATTGTGCCTGTAGTTGAATTTTCAGTTCCAGTGCTGTGTTCCATAGGGTCATGGCTTGCCTGCACAGGGGGTATGAATGAGTTCCCCCCTGTTTGTTTATGTACCACATCACTGTGGTGTTGTCTGTCCTTATCAATAGCTGGCCTGGATGCAGTAGGTCTCTGAAGGTCATAATAGCCTTTTGTACGGCTAGCATTTCCTTTTGGTTGATGTGAAGCAGCTTCTCTTTTCGTGCCCATTTTCCCTGAATGCACTGATCTGTCGTGTGTGCTCCCCAGGCGTAGTCTGAGGCATCTGTTGTGATGATTTGAGTTGCTTGAGGTACACAGAAAGGAAGACTTGTGTTTCTTTGGCAAGCTTGAGCCCACCACATAAATTCCTTTTGATGGCATGGAATGAGTGGTATAATTGCTTCCAAGCTGTGGCTGTGTTGAGACCATAAGTTTTTTAGGTACCATTGAAGTTTCCTCATATGCAGCTTTGCACATGGGATTAGTAGGATGCAAGATGCCATGAATCCCAGAGCCTGCAGGACTTTCCTTGCAGTTAGCCTGGTGTAAGTTGCCATTTTTCTGAAGTATTGAGACAGTTGCCCTTGCTTGTCTGGCGTGAGGTAGGCCATCTGGGTGGTTGTATCCAAGCTGGCACCCAGGAAAATTATTTGTTGAGAGGGTATTAGTTTTGATTTCTTTTTGTTGACTGTGTATCCCAGGAAGTTCAACAGTTTTATTACAAACGCCAGGTGCTGCAGTAGTATGTCCTTGCTGTCCGCTTGGATCAGGCAGTCGTCCAGATATGGGTAGATTTGTATCCCTTGTAGTCTGCAGAAGGCAATTACTGATGCCAGGCATTTCGTAAACACTCTGGGCGCAGTAGATAAGCCAAAGGGCAATGCACAGAATTGGTAATGGGTTGAACCTGCAAGAAATCTGAGGTATCTTCTGCAATCTTGTCTGATAGGGACACGCAGGTATGCCTCCTTGAGGTCCAATGTTACCAACCAAGACTCCTTGCCCAGCATGGGAAGAAGCTGCTGTAATGTGAGCATCTTGAATTTTGGCACCTGTAGATATGTGTTTAGAATGGATAGGTCTAAGATAGGTCTCCAATCTTTGTCTTTCCTTGGTACCAGGAATAGTCTAGAATAAAACCCTTGACCTTGTTCTTTTGCAGGTACCTCTTGAATTGCTTTCATGTCCATGAGAGCTGAAATTTGTTTTTGTGCCTCTGCCCTTTGATTTTGTGGCAGGTTTGGCATGCCTCTCATTTTGGAAGGGTGTGAAAGTGGAACCTGTAGCCTCTGTCTATAATGTCCAGAATCCATTTGTCTTTTGTAACAATATGCCAATTTTTTGAGAATAATGTCAGTTTTCCGCCCAAAGGTGCTGCCATTAAAGCTTTGCTTGGCAGGTGTAGAGGGAAGTCATTGTGTCTGTTTTCTAAAAGACTGTGATCTATCTTCTCCACCTCTTGGGGTTGGTGCTTGCCACTGTCTGGCTCTGAAAGATCCTTGAGGTTGCCCTCTACCCCTTGGATGCCTGTATCTGCCCCTTTGAAGTCTGTCCGTGGCTGGAAAGGACCAATTTTTTGAAGGCCAGTTTCTGCTGAAACGTGGAGGCTGCACCTGCAGGAAATCTTTCACTGTTTGCATTGATTTCGCTTTTTCCTCCATTTTCCTTAGCACCTCATCTGCTTTAACACCAGACAATACATCTTTTTGAAGAGGTGCATCTAATAATTTAGCTTTGACATGATCTGGTAAGGTTTGCTCTTTGAGCCAAGCATGCCTACGTATAACAGACCCCGTAACAGCAGCTCTACATGAGGCCTCTAAAGTATCAAAACCACACTGCAAGGTATGTTTACCCACTTGCTCTGCACCATGCAACAAATCCTGCAACTCTTTTAAATCTGGTTGTTCTGGTTGTGTCATCTTGCTTTTCAGCTGAGATATCAAAAACTGTTGATATGGAACTGACAGTTTAATGCCCTCATGGTTAAAGTGGCCGAGGTTTTCACCTTTTCCCTCACCTTTCTAAAGATCTGGAATCTCTCTCTGAAGGTAATGGGTTTTTAGCAGTAGAGGCCTTAATTCCCTTGGGACCCTGTGAAATAGTTTCTGGGTCAGCAGTATGGCTTTTATATAGGAACTGGTGAAAATCAGGAACCCGGTAATACCTGTCTGGTTTAACAGGAGCTGGAGGCAAAGAATCAGGATTAAGGCTGGCTTCTGTGTACACATCATCCAATATATCTAAAACAGGAGGGATAGCCAGAGGCCTATGCTGGGGGAGCAGAAGAAATTCCCTGAGCCTTTTCTTGGAATCTGAGTAATCTTGGCCTTCCCAGTGAAAGTGTTCCCTCAATGTATGCAGGGTTTCCCCAAAAGAGAAGTCCTCAGGGGGGAGACGGAGAGAATAGACTCCTCTGCATCAGAGTCTTCGATTGGAGAATAGGCACAATCCTGGTCCTCAGAAAGTTCTGAGGTAATAGAAGCTTGATCTGAAGAAGGGTAGTCTTCCTCTAATCTGGGTCTTTTGTCAGAGGGGGGTTGAGAACCCCTGATAAGAGTAATCAAATCCTCAGCCATTTTAAGCATCTGTTTTTTAGGCATGGTGCCTTGAGAGGGTGTCTGAGGAACCTGTTTTTTGGCTTTCATGGCTGTTTTAGATTTAGTGAAGGCTTTAATAGAGAAGGAGGAAGGCCTGAAGACCCCTTGAGAAATGGCAGGCCTGTCTAAATTCTGAGTTTCCCTGCCAGGGGTGGCGTCGGTGTCTGTAGTTGGAATGGGGGCCGAGGAGCCTGCGACCTCAGGTACTGAAGACACCGGTAATGCATTGTCATCGGTACTCAGGGGCTGCGTAGGCGCCTCGCTGAGTACCGGAGAACTGGTAGTAGGCCTTAGCGTGGTATCAGTAGGTGGTGCGGACCTCGTATGTCGGTCCTTATCTTTGCGTTTTTTGCTCAAAACTGGAGTCGGAGTATCCGACGACATAATATAATTAAATTTTTGCCAAAAAAGTGAAGGGCGAACTCCGCCCGATGCTTAATAGTGCGTTTGTTGAATCTAGCACAAAAACGGCAGGCCGAGACATCGTGGTCTGGGCCTAAGCAAGGTATACAGTAAGAGTGGAAATCCTTATGCGGTATTTGCTTCCCACATGAAATGCAATTATTAACTTTGTCTGACATCGGTCTGAGGCAAGAAAAGTTTCCCCAACGGGGTACTTAGCTTTCAAGAAGACTTGGGCTGAAATACTTTCGTAAATCTCAGGAGCTGGCCGACCAGCACTTGCGAACTGTTTCTGCTTTGGGCACCGCGCGGCAAGAAAGACTGAAGAAAATGGCGTTGGCTGCCTCTTTTATACCCCTGCCGCACTGACGTCAGGGAAGAAGCGACGACAACCGACGCCGGACCTAGACTTTGGAATTCGACCGACCGAGGACCCGCCTGACGGCAGGATAACCCATCTGTTATGACTACAGCTGTATGCACGATGAACATCTTCTCTGTGTGGAAGATTTTCAGTCCATATAATTCTAGTTAATCACTGTATATTAATCAGATCAGACAATAGTAGTAGAAGCAGCGAACATAAACTCGTCAAGTGAAAACAAAACAAAAAGTAATAAGAGAAAATATATACTTGTACAGCATTACTAAGTATTTGAAAGTAATCCAAGCAAGGCAGGCAGTCTGTTTCCAGTCAAAAATCCTTTATTAAGTACACAGACAAGTGATCCAAGTAAAACAAAAATAGAGTAATAATTACCTCACAAGCTTTCTAAATATATATATATATATACTTTTTATCAGGCATGGGAGTGGTTTATTGTGCTGTAAAACAGTGTTATTGGTACACATGTTAAATTCACATCCCTTCCCCCATCAGTATGATAAAAGAGAGGTGAGACACAGCTGGATTCACCGTTCCTTTATTAAAATTCACCAAAAAGTATATCCAAAAACTTGTTGAAAAACACCAGCACAATATATCCACTGACAAGCACTTTCGGGTGGAAAACCTTCATCAGATCACATACAAAAAGCCATTCCTATTATTTAAAATAAGGTCTAACCAATAAAAATCAGTAAAAAACCCACCTTTTCTGTAAGGCTGGCTTTAAAGGTACACACTCATTTAACCCAGGAATTCTATGGGCCATCAATTCCAAAATCCATTTGGACTCCATAGATTCAGTTAATAATTTGACATCTCCTCCCCTGTTATTCATAACAACATTAACCACTGCTTTAAACTCGCTTTTGTCCTTCTAGACTTCTTCAGGTCTGTGTACAAGAACCCTAAAAACCTATATAATTGTATAATTAGTTAGTATTGTTATTACACATCATTTTGAATAAAGAGGAAAAAAGAACCAGAAAAAAATAAAAATAAAAAAATGTATGTATGATGATGGAAACAAAATACAGGAAGCCTGGAGTAAACTACTACTGTTCAATTAAAAGTGCACTGGAACTTAGAAAATTGCCACATTGTTTACATGACTAATTGTATTTTATTTTATTTTATTCTACAAATTGTTTTTTAAATACCATTTTAAATCAGTTGAAATTTAAGTGTATATTTTGTTTCCATAAAAAGTTAGGAAAGAAAACTTGTAGATTAAAGACCTGATTTCAGAAGATACTTTTAGCAAGAGAAATGGGTTTGTTTGCAAGGACAATATGTCTTTATAAAAATCCAGGTTAGGAAGTTTAGAAGACACAGCCTGGAGCTTGGATACTCTTCTAATTGATGTAATAATGACCAAAAATATGGTTTTCCAAGACAAAAATTTAAGTTATGTTTCGGCAGAAGGTTCAAAGGGAGCTTGAGTCAAAGACTGAAGCACAATAGTTACATCCAAAGGAGAACTAGGATCCTTTAATGGGGGGTCTAAGTAAAAAGACTCCATTAAGAAAGGCTTTACATAGTTTAGACGATGAGAATGTAGAATTATTTACACCCAGGTGGAATTTAGAAATAGCAGCCAATTGAACTGCAATAGTTGAAAAAACTAGCCCCTTCATTGAAAATTGAATCTAAAAATTCAAGGACAGACGGCACTGCTGCTGAAAAAGGATCCAAGTCGTTGATAAGTGCCCAGAAACAAATATTTTCCATTTACTCTTGTAAGTCTTTCTAGTAGAAGCTTTTTTGGGGATAACAATACATGGCGGATTGTGGAGGGGAGCCTGGACTGTCTAGCAATCAATGGAACTGGAGAAAACATGAATTCAGTTTGAGGCCTGCTAAGTCTGGATGAGTCATACCCATCGAGTGAGAGAGGAGGTCTGGAGTGGGATCCAGTATCCAGGATGGATGCATGCCAGAGGAAGTGAAACCAAATCTGACAAGGCCAAAAGGGGGCAATGAGGATTACTGTGCTCTTCAACCAAAATGCTTTCAGTAGAAATTTTGGAATTAGAGGTAACAATGGGTAAGCATAAAGAAAACCAGAGAGCTAATCATGGATTAGAGCTGGAAGAACCAGGGCAGAGAACCTGCTGCAATTTTTGTTGAAGTAAGAAGCAAACGGGTTGCAGCATGGTTGTCCCCATTGGCATAAAACCCTCTATTGTTCTTTGGCATTAACAGACCACTCCTGAGGCATCAGAATGGACCTGCTTAAACTGTCCACAATCATGATGGATTTCCCTAGGATGTGCATTGCTATTAGAAAGCGACTGGAAGAGATGGCCCACTGCCATACTCCCATCACCTCTCTACACAGTGGTAAGATTTGGTTCCTCCCTATTTGTTGATATACCACACCACTGACATATTGTCCATCTGAATGGCAATCATCCTGGAGTGGAGAATGTCTTGAAAGGCCTGCAATGCTAGGTAGACCACTCATCTCCAGGACACTGATATGTAACTTGGCCCCTTTGGGGAACCAAGCACATTGACTGTCCTTCCCAAGAAGTGTCCCCTCCACCCAACTGGGAGGTGTCTGTGGTCACGGTGGCCATGGTTAGGGAAGAACAAATAGATGGCCTTTGGAGATCTCATTTCAATGAATCCACAAAAGAACATATCCTCTGCACACCTGTGTGATCTTGACTGAAGCAGTTAATGGACTACTGTACTGAAAGTGTCCACTGAAGAATTTGCATATGAAACTTGGCCAGAGGAATGATAGTGACAGCCACTGTCAAGGAACCCAGGGCCTGTATGATTAGTAGAGTAGGAAGTGAAGAATTTTGAATTGCTTTCTTCACTTGGTACCTCAGTGTTTGTATTTGAGTAGAGGGAACAGAAACTAACTAACGGATTGTGTCCAGACAACCACCTATGAACTCCAGGCTCTGCATTGGTGTGAGCTGAGATTTGTTATAATTGACCATGATTCCTGCATGAATTCACAACTGAAGCAAGTAGTCCCTTGCCTGTAGAAGTTGATGGCTGTTAGGGGCAATTAGAAGCAAGTCATCTAGATATGGGAACACTAGGAATCCCAGCAGTCTCATGTGAACTGCTACCACTGCCATGCATTTGAACACCCTGGAAACCCTAGGGGCTGTGGTGAGATGAAATGGCAGTGCTGTGATTGGTAATGATTGGCTCCCAGCTGGAAGTGCAGGTATCTTCCGGAGCTTCTGTTCATTTTGATGCGATAGAAACCATCTTGAAGATTTATCAAGCAAATCCAATTGTCCTTTTGCAGCACAGGCAAAATGGACTGAACCATGACCATCCAAAATGTTGAATAATGTATGAACTGGTTTAATCTGCTGAGATTCAGAATTGGTCTCAAGTCCCATCTTTTTTTGTCACTAAGAATAATCTTAAGTAAGTTCTGGATCCTCTCTGGTCTGGGTGGACTTCTTGGACGGCTCTTGTTTTCTAGCAGATTATTTCTAGAGACACTGCTTCACTCTGATTGGGTGTAACATCATGGATTTTCTTCACATTGGTGGGAGGGGTAAGAGAAAATGGTACAGTATAACAGCAGTTATGAACTTACCATAACTTGGCATCTGTGTTATCCTATTTCATTATTACCCAGGACTGGGTTTTGGATATGCCGGCACTACACAAGACATAGAGCCAAGACTTGAGCTCCTCCCTCAACCATAATCCCCTTCTGTACTTTAACCCTCAGATCAAGTTTGCTGTAGTTACCCCATAGAATATACACCTGGAACTTTAAGCAAGAGAAATTTATCCTAATGACTCCAGCTTCCTCAGATCTCCCCAGAGCACAGATGGGGAAAGGTGGGTGGGAAGTGAGGAAAAATGACATAGGATAACACAGATACCAAGTTATGGTAAGTACATAACTGCTGATCTGATGTTACCCATTTCATTATTCCTAACTACTGAGTCAGAATCCCTAGCTACAATAGTATCCTGGATGGCCCTATGGAAGTATGTGCCCGTGCACCATGGAACCAAAAGATGATGTGTTTCCGGAGACAATATCCAATCTGTAATGAGAAATGAAGGTGTGAGGAGTGGACCAAGTAGCTGCAGCACAAATGTCATCTACAGATACATTTGCAGGGAAAGCTGACAAGGTAGCAACCGACTAAGAGAGTGAGCCCTAGGAGGACAAGGTAACTTTTAAGTCCCTGAGAGATTAAACCGTGGAAATACAGTTTGAAATCCATTTGGAAACTGATACCTTAGACATTGCTTGACCACTTCTCTTCAGAGAGAAGGCTACAAGCGATTGATCAGATTTCCTGAAAGCTTTAGTCCTATGCAAGTAAAATCATAACTATGTACATCTAGTGTACGGAGGAGCTATGCACTTTTATTGCAATGATTTGGAAAAAAGAGAGGTAACCTAAGAGACCAACTGATATTAGTTTCAGTGGCTACCTTGGGCATGAAGGAAGGATTAGTTCTCAAGGCCACTCGGTCTCTGTGAAAAATTATATATGGTGGCTTGGACGACAAAGCCTGTAATTCCAAGACCCTACTAGGTGAAGTTATGACCACAAGAAAAGCTGTCTTCCAGGACAAGAACTTAATATCATAGAAATAAGCCAGCTTCAATGGACTTTGAGTGACAGACTGCAACTCCATAGTCAAATCACAAAGAGGAGAAGGATCTTTGACAGGGGGCCTGAGGAGAAAAACACCTTTCATGAAGGCCTTGCATAGTCTGGAGGAAAAGCTAAGCTCCTTACAAACATGAAAATTGGAAATGGCAGCCAACTGCAGCTTTATGGTAGAGAAACTGGCCCCTTCTTGATAAAGAGATGATAAAAACAGAAGACTAACTGAAACTGGAGCAGAGAAGGGGGTCAAGGTTTCTTTCAGCAGCCCAAAAGGAAAACCATTTCCACTTTCAGTTGGAGAGTTTTTGAGTTTACAGTTTCTGAGAAGCAAGAATAATTTTCTTAACAGAGGAAGCTAACCTGGACTCTCTTAGTATCATGGGAAGTGGAGAAACCATGCGGTCAGACGAAGGGATCGGAGGTTTGGTGCTTACAGCCCTGAGGGATGAGATACGGTATGGGATTTACTATCCATGGAGGATATTTCAGATGAGACTGTAGGAAGGGATACCACACCTGACAAAGTCAGAAAGGGGCAATGAGGATCATGGAACACGTCAGTCTGTGGGCTTTCTGCAGTACATTAGGTATCAATGGGATTGGTAGATATGCATAAAGGAGACCCAGAGACCAACTGTGGACTAGCGCGTCCCTCAGGGGCTGCCAATCTGGAGGAATCAGTGCAAAGTACCTGCTTCTTTTGTTATTCATTGGGGATGCAAAGAGGTTGCAGAAAGGCTGGCCCCATTGGCCGAAAACCTGAAACGCCACTGACAGATTCAGGGACCACTCATGCAGGCTCAAGACAGACCTACTGAGTCTGTCTGCCAATATGTTGGACTCCCAGTATATGTGAAGAAGAAAATCACTGGAAGAACTCGCCCATTTCCACACTCTCATGGCCTCTCTGCATAGCGCATAAGAATGTGTTCCCCCCTGCTTTTTGATGTACCAGACCACTGACGATGTCTATATGAATTGCAATCTTCCCCAGATGAAGGCAATCCTGAAAGCCTGCAATGTCAAGAGGAGCACTCTCATCTCTAAAACGCTTATATGCAACTTGGTTTCTGCAGAGGACCACGTGCCTTGGATGGTTCTGCCCTGAAAATCCCCACCCTAGCAGGGAAGAGTCTGTGGTCACTGTGGCCATGGGAGGGGAAGTGAAAAAGATCCGTCTTGGAAGACGTCCTCTGAAAGAAGCCACCAGTGAAGATGTCATCTGCAAATGGGTGTCATTCATATTGGCATAGACACAGGATGGCAGAGAATGGACCACTGGACTGCTATCTTCCACTGGAGTACTCACATGTAATATCCAGCGGTACAAGGAGGATAGCTCCTGACATGGACCCCAGAGCCTTGAGAATGAGATACACCTGTGGCGATGGGGTCTGTAGAATCACCTTGACATGCTTCCTGAGTAAATCCACTCTCTGAGGGGGTAAAGCTGCAGTTTTGGTCACTGGGTTCCTATAAACTTCAGACTTTGCACTGGAATTAATTTTGACTTGGTTATATTGACCGTAATGCCTAACTCATTGAAGGTCTCTGAAAGGAACAGCATCACTAATGTCAGTTGATGCCTTGGGTGCCATAAGGAGCCAATCGTCCACGTAAGGAAAAACCTGGAATCCCTGCAGTCTCAAGTGAGCTGCAACCACTGCCAAGCATTTGGTAAACACCCAGGGGGTGAAATGATTGGCTTCCAGCTGGAAACGCAGATGCCTCCTGGAGCACCTGTCTATCTTGATGTGATAGTAGGCATCCTGGAGATCTATGGAGAACATTCACTTGTCCTTGCGCAAAAGCGGCAGGCTGGACTGAACAGTGACCCTCTGGAACTTCGGCTTCTTGACAAACAGATTCAACTCACTGAGGTGCAAAATTGGACGCAGGTCCCTGGTCTTTTCTGGCATCAAAAAGAAGCGAGAGTATGTTAAGTTCCAGACTCTCTTTGCCCTGCTGGGACCTCCTGGATGGCTTTTTTTTTTCTTGAAGTTTTAGAACTTCTCTTTGGGCCAGTTCCCTCTGACTGGGTAGAGTGTCAGGGAGGACTCTCTTGGGACATGGAAGCAGTTGGGAAAAAGGGAATGTAATAACTCCTGGATATGATATTTAGCACCCACCTATCATTTGTTATAGCTGTCCAGGCATTTGGGTGCAATGAGAACTGACCCCCTTTGCTTCTGCGGTGGCATCTACCATTGAACCCCTTCTCCTGCCTTTGGAAGAGGAGTCCTCAGAAGCATTCTGGAAGGAATGCTGTGGCTTCTGAAACCAACGTTTTTTACCTCCCTGTTGGTTCTTGGAAAAAGACCTCTGGGGGGTAGAAAACTTGACCCCTATGCCGACAATGTCTTCCCTTCCTGCTCACAGCAGGTCAAAATGCCCTTGACTGATGGTCCAAAAAATGAGAAACCATCAAAGGAGGCATTCATGAAAGACAACTTGAAGGATTCCTCAAACCCACACAACCGCATCCACGCATGATGCCTCAAGGCAATGTCTGCACCAGCCCTTCGAGAGGTACTCTCAGCAGCATTCGAGATTAACCTCGTGGAGGAGTTGACAAGAGAGGGTAGAATGGTAAGCTAGGGAAAGACCTTTTTGAGGTCCTCCACAGATATGTGCTCTGAAAGAGAGTTGGTTAGTTCAGTAACCCAGTCTCTTTGGAGGAGGGTAAAGTGCCCCGAATAGTTAAGAGCTCTCAAGCCAAACGTGGTTGAGGCATAAACGTGCTTCCAATGTCTGTCTGTTGCCAGAGGCTCCATGTTTGGGGGTTGGATGGTGGAGCTCTGTTCAGTCGGCTCTTTTTTGATGGCCGCAGCAACCACAGCGGCTCCAATGCATCCTGCCAGAACAGGGACTCATGAACTTGTCAGCCTTCTTGGGGACCGGTTCCATGGTGTCAGGTCCCTTCCATGCCCTGTGTGAAATAAGGGTGATGTGCTTGTCCACAGGAGGGACATCCAGGAAGTAGATGGGCCCATCCCAAAAGCCTTCAGGAACACAGATTCCTCCAAAGACAGGGGATGGGAAGTCCATCTGCCTTTGTGATTCAACAGTTCCAAAATGTCCTCAAACGAGATGTTGTCTGGTGGAGACCTGGGGGACTCATCCCCCTCATCAAAATCTGTGTCCTCTGTGAGGAACTTCATGGGTGAGTCCAAGTGCCTCCTCTTGCACTTTCTCTTCCATGGCACCTCCTCTGTGTGGGGCTCAGGGGAGGACTTGGAAAACAGAGAGAACCCCCTGCGGGTTAGATGCTGCCTGAAGGCTACCTCAAGTGGACTGACCCTGGACAGGATGGATGGGCTCAGGGGCTCAGAATAGTGATGGGCTGGGATGTACCCGGTAGGGGGGGGGGGAGATGCTGCTCCAGACCTGGAGAAAGTCTGCTCTACTATAAGAAAGGTTGATGGACTCGAGGAAACTCCCTCCCCATCCCTGGGAGCCAAAACCACCTGAGATGAAGAAGCGGAGCCAACCCTG
The DNA here is from genome assembly GCF_019279795.1 of Protopterus annectens. Lineage (NCBI taxonomy): Eukaryota > Metazoa > Chordata > Ceratodontiformes > Protopteridae > Protopterus > Protopterus annectens. The sequence continues at coordinate 1,249,762,338 of NC_056744.1, read as the reverse complement.
TGTCCAGGCCCTCCAGACAGTACTAGCCCCAAGCTGTCGAGGGCTGAGGCCCCTCAGGGAAAGGACTGATCCGATATGCCCAGACCTCATCCCCTCCCCAGAGACCCAGCACTGACCTCTCAGATCCGAGACCCATTCTGATCCAAAGGCAATGGAATCGAGCTGGTCAGGGACCCTGACGGAGTCAGAAAAGTGTGCATTCCCTGACCCATTGATTCCTCCCTCGAGTGAACCAGGTCCTGTAATTCTGAAACAGGGAGAGTCAGAAGAGGAGAGGGCAACCTTGAGGTCAGGGATCTCCCTGAGCCACAGCAGGCTGTAGATGCCAAGAGAACCGTCTCTGTCTGGGCCCTGAGGAAGCTCCTCATCATCCTGTCCATATCCGTGAGCAGAAGGCTTCTGGAGGATCTGACGGAAGCTGAAGAATGGGTGGACTTAGTTGAGGTTCCAAGCCTAGACCCCTAAGCAGACTTATGATGTCCACAATCTTATGATTGGCTCAGAGGCCTAGAAGCAGAGTGCTTCGGATCCCTAGTGGATCCCAAATGAGAAGGATAGCCCTCAAAAATGAATACTGGATTTGACAAACCTGTTGGATCTGACAACTGCTGAACTACCTTCTTTGGATCTGAAGGAGCAGGCAGATCCGAGGGGGATCTAACTCTAGTCGGATCTGAAAGCCTCTGCTCCAAGGAGACCTCAGAACCCACCAACGAATTCAGAGATGTTAAATCTGACATAGCCAAAGGCAGTTTTAGATCTGGAGATCTCTGATCTGAGAGCCTAGGCCACTTATCAGCCAAAGAAGGAGAAGCACCCGGGGAAGAAGATAGAACTTTCCTTTTAGAATCCTTAAGGCCATAAGTAGCCGGGGACCTAGAGATAAGAGGACCTCCTTGAACCATGCCCTTCAAAAGTAACTTGTTACAGTGATCTGCCAGTACCTGAGCGTTGAATGCTGCAAACACAGAGCAATCAGACTTGAGGTGGTCAGCTCGCAAACAGCACACACACTTCTTGTGGGCGTCAGACTTAGGCATCTTATCCCCACAAGAAGAGCACCTCTTAAACTCTGTATTCTTTCTCAGACATACCACCGGCCAGACACACACAACTGGAAACACGCAAAAACACCAAAGGCTAAACTCCAAGAAAAACTAACTCACTAACTATAAAGGGGGAGAACCAGTCAACAAACAGGCCCTAATCCTACGCACAGTACAGTAAAAAAGTTGCCAAGCGCCAACCAGAGCCATCACAAAACACACTAAAGATAGAGATAAACTAGCAACGGGAGGGAAGGTACAGAACAAAGACTACCTAGAGAAAGGAGAGACCAGCAAAAAAAAGGAAATTTCACTTAGCTGTAAGAATACTAGAAGATAGCTATAAAACACAGCTTGAGAGCCAAGGATCAAGTCCGTGCATAAATGCAGCAAATGAGATCTGAGGGTTAGAGTGCAGAAGGAGATTATGGGATAGGGAGGAGCTTGAGCCTTGGATCTATGTCTTGTGCCAGATTGGATCCGATGTTGGATCCAAGAACCAGTCGTGAGGAATAATGAAATGGATAACATCAGATCCTCTGGAGATGAATCTCTGCACTCAGGAATCTCTTCTAATTGAATACCAAGCTCTCTGGTGCAGCGACAAACAACTCCCCCCCCCCAACAGCCTTTAGAGGGGAACAGTTGGGCCTCTTTTCATGAGTGCTGACTGGGCTTATCCAAGAAGGAATCCTTGAAGGCCTGGTTCTGTGGGCCACCTCTGCTGTGAGGGCAGGGTCTTCCATTCAAGTTTCCCCCTCTGCCCCTGGGGGGGAACTATCTCTGTGTGAATTTTAAAAAGAAACCTGGGATTTTCTAAACCATATTTTTCTACCACCTTGCTGATGCCTGCAGAAAGATCTTTGAGGTGTTGAAAAATGTACACCCATAGCAAACAGGGTCTTTCCATCTTGTTCACATCTGGAGAGCATGTCTTTAACCTTGGGGCCAAACAGGGAAAATCCATCAAAAGCAGCACTGATGAATGAAGACTTACTCTGCAAAGTCACAATCGCATCCAAGCATGTATCCTGATGGTTATGCCTGAATCTGCTGCCAATCACATACCTTCTGCTGCATGGGAGATCAACCTTATGGATGCATTTGAAACTGACTGGAGGGTGGCCAGTGGCAAGGAGATTCTATTTCCATTTTCAGCTGACATGGACCCAGAAAGAGATCTGGCAAGCTCTTTGGTCATATCTCTTTGTAACCTCATAAAATGTGCCAGATAATTCAAAAACCTGAAGGCAAAGGTATCTGAAGCGTACAATTGCCACCCAAAGCTGTCCAAAGCCCTGGACTCTGTTAGAGGAATGAACAGAAAAACTCTGTTCTGCCAGTTCCTTCTTAGTGGCTGCAGCCACAGCCATGGCATTGACTGGTACACCCTTGCTCCAGTGTGCACAGTCCTTACAGGGAGCTAAAATCGTGTCTGGTCTTTTAGGTACTGGCTCTACAGTGTCCGGATCCTTCTTTGCCCTGCGAGAAATTATGATGATGAGCTCAGCCAGGCAGGGTAACCCACGAAGTAGATGGGCCAGATCTGAAAGCCTCCAGGAACACAGATTCCTCCTGGAAGGGGATGTTGGAGGACCAGCCATCTTTTTGTTCCAGGACCTCCAGGATGTCTCCAAAGGAGACATCTTAAGGTGGTGATCTGGGGGTCCCCTCCCCTCATCAAAATCAGTGTCCTCTGTGAAAGATTCCTGAAGAGAATCTAAGCACCTCCTCTTACATGTTCTCTTGTGAGGGACTTCCTCAGTGGGATTCTCTGGGGAAGTATCGGAAGAGAAGATGATGTCCTGACAGACTGGCTGGAGACTAGCTCTGGCTGGCTGTTCCAGTAGAAAGGATGGACCAGGCTAAGAGCAAAGAAATGGATGAGGCAGGTTTTTCTGATCTGAGGAGGGACAGGGATGTCTCTTCTCTAGACAAGGAGAAAGCCCCCTTAACAACCTCAAAGGCAGATTGCTTAGGAAACACAGAAGTTGATGGCACAGGAGCTGGGATTTCTCGAACTGCTGGCTCCTGCAACCCCATCAGCACTCCAACTGAGGAAGGAGTCGGACTTGATCAGTCCAGTGCTGAAGCCCTGAGAGGGGGGAAGAGATGGCTCTGAAAGCTTCAGTGTCGACTCAAACCCCCTGGACCTGGCGCTGACTCTTTGGCTCCAAGAGTCTCCTGACTCCAAAAGAATCACAGCCAGTTCACTCAGAGGAACCATAGAAGTTGAAGAACAGATCGTCTTTGGGTCCAATGAAGACACCCTCAGAGATCTTAGATCGTATGATTCCGAAACAATATGTTGGATTGGAGAAGGAGATACCAAGGAGGAAGTGGACAAGGGACAACTCACGAATCTGGTGGGAGTCAGAGCTGGGAGAACTGCCATCTGAATCTGTGCACTGAGAAACTTCCTGATAATCCTATCCACATCTGCTTCCAAAAGGTGTCTGGAAGATCTAAGAGATGATGTGGTGGATGGAGGTCTGGAGTGTCTTCCTGGAGATCCCTCCAGGAAGGGAGAAGGGAGCTGTGATGAAACCAGATCCGACAGAAGTAGACCAGTACAGATCCGAACAGACCATGATTTCTAAAAGGTCAGATCAGAGAGAGGCAGATCCGACTTCTTATGTAATTTTGAAGGGGACTCCGATGAATTAGCCGATGTGGAAGAACAGTCAGGAGATCTCTTAAGGGACTCGTTTTTCCCTGGACAGTGACTCTGTCTTGTTTGTACTTTCAGCAGTGATCAGTTTTTCTTTTTTTATTTTCTGAGTTTGTATACACCCTTTGGGTATTTTTTATGCCTCTTAAACTAAATTGCTCCTCCGATCAGTTTAAGTTCTAAAATTAAAACCAGAGCAGATCTATAAATTCGCTTCTATAAGAGTGGGACATAGGCAGTGCATGCATTCCCTGTGTGCATCTGAGTTGGGAAGCTTATGCCCACGGGTAACATACTTTTTGAACTCTGCAGGCTTGTCAGCCATGATATGCCACAATCAGCCATAATACAGTGGTCAGAAGAAAAAAAAATGCTTAAAAAGCTCAAAAAATCGAAGGAAAGAAAGATGGAAAATTACCAAAAATGGTAGAAAGAAATACTCAAACAAGTAAAGCAGGAGTACCACCACCAATGGTAGTTTGACAGGGTACCAAAGATGGTAGCTACAAAGGGAGCAGAAATCAGCTAAAATCAGTTCAAAAGATTAAGGGAGGGAGGTGGAAGTACAAACAGAATATAAAAGTTAGAACTAAAGTTAGAACTAAAGCCAACTCATGACAAACGGGCTATAATAAGTTCAAAAAATGCTCAACAGCACTGGATCCATGTCTGAAGCTGATGGTGGCAAACAAGGTCTGGGTATGTTAGGCTGGTGGGTCACTGTGGGTAAAGGGAGGAGCTCGACAGTTCTTGGACCTGATGATCAGTTCAGGAATGAATGAATGAAAAGGACAACATCAGGTGCAATATTTCCAAACATACTTAATACTTTAAAAACAAGTGACTTACATCCTACTGCATGACATCAAGTGAGACTGTCTATGTTGTTGAAGAAAGCTGTTAGGTTGATATTTGCAGTGTAAGTTGCAAATCTTGACAGAGATTCAGTTTTATTTGCATCAGTAATTATAGAAGCACGTTTTCATATTTCTATAAACATATCAATAAGCATGCACTCATAGAGGAATTCACTGCTGACATTTGAAAACTTATGTCTTAACAAAAGTGTTCTAACAATACATTTCTAAGTTATACCATTTCCAGGATATGACACTTTATTTGTGAAAGTTTAGCAAAAAATGTAATTCTGGGTTGTGTGCTTTATAATGTACTACATTATTTATGGAAAGATTATGAATGCAATGCTACTATCACAGTAAAGAAAATTTCTTATAGATGGCATTGATATTTGCACAGTTTTAATAGCTTTTATTGTTTACAAAATATTTACATTTGTTTATCTTAAGCTTTTAAAGTTGATTTTTCACACAATGCCCTGAAATGCAAGGATGTATATAGGTTGCTAGAAGTGTGACACTGCATGCATCACATAAATGTTAATGAGATAAATATCTGAATGTTATTATGGAAGATGAGAGGTTAACCTTACTAGTTAATTCGAACAATATGTCTTGGTTAAGAAGTAAATGAAAGAGGTTGGAAATTAGGGAAAAGTGAGGGGGAGCATGTTACAAGCACAGTACAATTAGAAAACAGGTTAGGAATTACAGTAGAGCAAAAGGCAGGTAGGATGGCCTAATGGTTAAGGTGTTTGCCTTACAAACACAAGGTGCAGGGTTTGAGTCTCACAAGGGATAATTGGCTAGGCTTAAAATGGCTTGCAAGGGCAATTAGCCTAGTAATAATCTATTTTTTAAGGGTGGGAGGGTGGCCTAATGGTCAAGGTGTTTGCCTTACAAACACAAGGTACAGGGTTTGAATCTCACAGGGGATAATTGGCTAGGCTTAAAATGGCTCGCAAGGGCAGTTAGCCTAGTACTAATCTATGAATCTTATACTGTTTTGACTCACTGTGAGATGGGCTCTAGAGTGGACAAATAGAAAATAGGAATGGAGTAATGATATTTAGTAAGTTATGTGAAGCAAAGTCAGGCAAAAGAAGAAATGCAGTCAGAGGTGGTTGCCTGAGTGGGGGAATAATACTGGTGAATGAGAAGTTAGATGAGTAAGGGCAATGGTGTAAACAAGAATCAATCAGGTACTAATTTAAATTATGCTTGAAGTGTTCTAATTATTGGGGAGGGAGGTGGGTTAGCAGTTCCTCCTTTTAAACACATAAAAAAGAGTATCCTTGTGAATTATGAAAAGGTTTTATGGCTGCAAGGTATTTATCAGTAGAGCATAGTGTTCAAGTGGGGCAGTACTACTGAAACAAGGGGGATATTGGGGAGATGCCAGATTTTGTGTCCCGTTTTTAAATGATTACATTTTAGAAGAGTAGGGAAATTGAGCCAGTTTAATGTTTTGAGAGCAGTGCAATGATGAGATTTGCTTGGTAGGCAGGTAGCAAATGTTGATATTTAGTTATAACATTGTCTGGGTAGTTTGCAAGGTGGTGAAGATTGAGAAGACAGGGTAGGCAGAGTAAAAGATACGTGGTTAATGTGGAATTCCATGCACGGTCAGATAAGTAATTTTTAGCTCTGTAAAGTTTAAGTTGCTTTGGTTACATGTTGGATGTGCATGTCAAATTATAGATGTTCATCAATAATGATTTTGAAGTTCTCACACAGAAGAAGCAGAAAGTACAGTTGTGTACCTACCATAAATGTAGATGTTCGAGTGTATTCACTGTTGCAGTCATTACACTTGGGTTATCCTGCTGGCAGGCTACCTGCAGTCGGCCAGAATTCCAAAGTCTAGGTCCGGCGTCTGCTGCTGTTGCCTCTTCCCTGACGTCAGTGCGCCAGGGGTATAAAAGATGCAGCCGACGCCATTTTCTTCAGTTTTTATTGCCCCCAGATGTCAGGTGCCCCCAAATAGGTAGGCTGAAAAAATTATGCCAAAAAGCATGCATGTACTAAAATAAACATTTCCTTCGTCTACAAGCAAATACACCACATAGGTTGTATATAGAATAGAGAAGTACAGAAAAGTCCCAGCAAAGAAAAAGGGGATGGTGGGTGGATAACCTGGACTGCAACAGTGAATACACTCGAACATCTACATTTATGGTAGGTACACAACTGTACTATGCTCATCGTGTTTCACTGTTGCAGTCATTACACTTGGGTTGAATCCCAAAGCTGAGGTTGGGTGGCTGGGCCTAAATAGGATTAGGAGAGGCTACCAGGCCCTTCAGAACTGCAGTGACAATGTCTGCTCTAGATTTAGAGTAGAGAGGTAAGTGGTAGTGCTTGGTGAAAGTGTGCACTGAACTCCAGGTTGCAGCCTCTAAAATGTCTTTGGTTGGTACTCCTCTTAGGAAGGCTGCTGAAGTGGCTGCTGCTCTGGTAGAATGTGGTCTAATGCCCTTAGGCACTGATTTGCCATGTTGTGAATAGCAGAAGCGAATGCAGTGTCCTATCCATTTTGAAATAGTCTGCTTTGAGATAGGCTTTCCTTGTGATCCTATAGCATAAGCTACAAACAGTTGCTCAGTTTTTCTGAAAGCTTTTGTTTTGTCCAAGTAGAATCATAGCTGTCTGAGTATGTCCAAAGCGTGCAGAAGTCTCTCCCCTTTATTCTGGGGATTTGGATAGAATGTTGGCAAATGAATGGTTTGGTTAAGAGCCACACTGGATACTACCTTTGGCATAAATGTTGGGTTTGTCCTTAGAGAGACCTTGTCCTGATGAAAAATAATGAAAGGTTCCACTGCCATTAATTCCTGTAATTCTGAGACTCTTATTGCTAGGAGCAGAGCAGTTTTCCATGATAAGAATTTTATATCAGCTGTATTGGCTGGCTCAAAAGGAGGCAGTGTGAGTTTTTCTAAAAGAAAATTGAGGTCCCAAGTAGGTATTAGGTTCATAGGTTTATACTAGGCTATCTGCCCTAAGGCATTTATAAGCCTAGCCCAAATTTTTGTGGCTTACGCCACCCCGTATATGAAAAAATACTGTGCCCATTAGTTTGTTGTGCCTCTGTCCAGCAGTGACACAGAGATGATTCCCGGGGTAAACCTACGATCTCCCATCCACAGGCCTAGATTTCTCTTGAACAGAGTCAGCGAGGTGCTCTGCCTCACATGGACCGGAATTTTATTCCACAGCATAGGGAGTCTCTGAGTGATAAATCTATCCCTCCAGCACGTCCTATTTATATCCGTGCTAAGGTTTAAGTCGCTTGCTCTAGTGGTTTTGGTGGATTTGGATTTTTTGAGGTGGAGCATGTCCATTAATTCCAGGTTGGACATGGCCTTGTATGTCAGGCACATGTCACCTTTGAGCAGACGGTATGCGACTGAATAGAGCTGGAGTTTCTTCAATCTGGCAGCATATGACAGATTTTGGAGTCCCTTTATCCTTTTGGTGAGGAACTTTTGGGGTCTCTCTAATTGCTGCAGATGTCGGGTGAGATACATCCCGAATGGGGCATTGTACTCGATCATTGGTCTGATAAGTGAAGAGTACAGGGGAACAATGACCTCACTAGATCTGGATGTGAATCCCTTCATGATCAGGTGGGCAATGTAGAAGGTCTTTCTAACCACTTTAGCAACGTGAGTGTCAAAAGAAAGGCCACTGTCAACCTGGGTCCCCAGGTCCCTGATAACCTCTTCTGTGCTTAGTGGATTGCCACCTATATGGTAGCTTGGGGTTAGCTTGTTTTTCCCGAAGGGTATGACTATACATTTTTTGGTGTTTAACTTCAGGCCATGGCTCTGGCACCAGCTATCTGTTTCTGTGAGTCCCTTCTAAAGGATATCCGTGTCCGATGCACTTTCCACTATGGCGCCCAGTTTGCAGTCGTCTGCAAACTTTGTCAGCCAAAGTCCTCCCATGTTGGCCTGTACTTCTGAGAAGTAGATGCCAAACAATAGGGGGCCAAGGACCGAGCCCTGTGGGACACCACTTGTGACCGGCTTGGAGTCTGACATAGCGCCAGCAACTCTAACCCTGTGGGTTCTGTCCTTAAGCCAGTTTGCAACCCATCTTGTGACATATGGGTTTACATTTAAGCTGGTAAGTTTTCTACAATACCAGTGGGGTATTGTGTCGAAGCCTTGCAAGGTCAAGGTAGGCTGTATGGACTGCCTTTCCCTCATCAATGGCCTTGGTGACTGTTTCAAGAAGTCGACCAAGTTCAAAAGGCATGATCTTCCCTTGACAAAGCCAAACTGGGTCGGGTCCAATGTCTGCAAGTCCCCTATATCTTTGTTTATGAGCTCCAGTATGATCCTCTCCATAGCTTTGCAGACTAGACTTGTTAAGCTTATGGGGGTAATTACCAGGGTCCGTGAGGCCGCCTTTGTGGAGTGGGACCACAGTTGCCGTCGCCACTCCTTGGGCACGTATCCTGTGGTAAGGCTGAGATTAAACAGCTGCCTTATGTGCGGGTTTAATTCCTCATTTAGCTCGTGTAGCACACAGCCGGGGACACCATCCGGTCCCATTGATGCTGTGTTTTTAGCTTTAGAGAGAGCAGCTTTCACCTGCGCATTTGAGATGTCCGGGAGGCTACACTCGGCTGGGATAGTTATCTCTCCTTTAGGGGAGAGCAGGGTGAAGTTTGCACTGAACCTGTCTGCCAGTATGTTGGCAATGTCTGTGGGTTCAGTGATTTTTGTATCATTTTGGACTAACTCTGAGCATATCTGGGAGTTTCCACCCAGGTTCCTAACATAGCTGAAAAAGTCCTTATGATTGTCCTTTGAATCCATGGCAATTTTTCTCTCAAAATTGGCCTTAGTTGATTTTATGAGTGCTCGTATTTTTTTACTAATAATGATCAGGAGTGAGTTCCCTTTTATGGATTTTGTTCTATCATGTAATAGCTTTCTCCTCTTATTGTAAAGTTTGTTAATGGCTGGGGTCCACCAGACTGGACGTTTGCCCTTTGTGGAAAGAGTCTTGGTTTTATTTGGGATTGCCTGATCCATGCAGTCCTGGAGGTGTTCATAGAAGGCATTTGTAAGGGCTTCCGCAGCTTGGGTTGTGGTTTCCACTGGCTCAGGGGCCTTGAAGGATACCACACCAGTCTTGAGTAGTGTGAAGTTTGCTTTAGAGAAGTTCTTCACTATGGTTTTTTTGTTGGGGGGGGGGGTGGAATGTGGATTTCCAGTGAGATTAGTTTATGATCAGATCTCACCAATGAGGGATATACTTCCGGTGTGGAGCATTTTGTCCCCATGTTTGTGACAATGAGATCTAGTATATTTTCTCCTCTCGTGGGAACAGTGACTAGCTGTTCCATGGCATTTGAATTTATGAACTCCAGGAACCGTTGGGCTAGAAAGTTAGGGCTTGAGTAATGTTCCCAGTCTATATTCGGTAGTTGAAGTCACCCAATATGATGGTGTTTGGAGATACATTTATACCCTCCAGTGTCTTCAGGAAGGCTGTGTGGGGTTCCTGAGTTTGAGAGGGTGGCCTGTAGCATGCTACAATTTGTAGAGCAGTTTTGCCTATGGTTAGTTGCACCTGGATGGTTTCCGAAGCTTTGTGCGTTGCCACCAACCTGGAGGTGTGGGTATCCTTTATGAATATGGATACACCCTCCTTTTGTGGTGTGGTCCGGGTTTTGGGGCGGAACGCATGATATGAGGTAAAACCTAATAGTGCCGGGTGCTCTCAGGAGCCTTGAACCAGGTTTCAGTTACAGCACAGACATCGATGTTCTCCATACTGAGAAGGGCCTCGAGTGCGTGCATTTTGAGATTTAGACTTCTGGCATTGAGCAGCATTACCCTCAGTTTCTTCCCATTTTTGTTTTCTAGGGTGGTAGGTTTAGAATTTGAGCCTTGCCTAAAAAGGCACTATGGGGGTGGCAAGAGCCTTAGCCAATATCCGAATCCCAGGGTGACAGGTGCAAGCTGTCCCTTGCAGCAGCGTGGCTTATCCAGCATGTCATCCCAGGCAGACAGACACTGGATCCCCTTTGAATGACACCAGACATTAAGCCAATTGTTAAAGCTGATCATCTTGTCTCTATATTGTGGCATCATTCTTGGTGAAGGAAGGATACTGCTCAGGGTTAGGGTCATACCTGCCTGGGCTACATAATCAGAGAGCTCCTCTATGTCTCTTTTCATGTAGTCCAGGGAGGTGCGTCTCAGGTCGTTCACACCAGCATGGACAATGACTGTGTCATATTTGTACTTGCCGTGGAGTGACCCTGCTTGTGTTATGTGGCGGATTCTAGCGCCCGATAGGCAGCTTACTGTGACCCTCTCCTTGTTCAGCCTGGTGAGTGGGACGTCAGTGTGTCTGACTATGGAGTCACCTATGACAAGTATGTTTGGTGTTGTATTTGGCCTTAAGGGCTGTGACTGCTTTGCACACTGCTTTTGTGGTTTATGTGTTGCTTGTGGGGTGTCTTGAGGTAGCAGTTGTTTGGGTGTCTGCTTTGGAGGCCTCTGCTGTTTAGGTAAATTTTACTCAGAGCCTCCGAGTATGTCTTTGTGTGTTTATGTGTTTGATTCAGTGGAGTGGTAGCATTATGTGAGGCTGGTTTTGTGGTGTGTGTAGTTGCCTTCTCCTCCTGTCTGGTCTTGCCAGTCCTGAGTTGAGAGAGCTCAGCCTCCAGTTTGGCTAAATAGCTGCATCTCTCGCAAGTATTTGTGTTATGTGGGAGGAGGAGAGGGTTGTCTGTATACATGAGGCAGTTATAACATTGCCTCAAGATTCCCAGATTCACCAGCTGGACCGGAGAGGAGATTGACAACTGACCTTTGGACATGCTAGAATAATATTGGGAAATCCTTAATTGAAATTGGTGCTCTCCTTGGTGGTCTTATGTTTTTCGCCCCTCTGAGGTACTGTCTTAGTAGTGGATGAGAGAAAATAGGAGGTTCCGTATTGTAATGAGCTAAAATGGCAGAGGCATGGATCTTAATTGATGAGAAGGATAGGCCTTTGTCCAGCATCTCTGTTAGGTATTGTAAAATCTGAGGTATGTTTGGAACAAGTGGTTTGAGTCCTTGTGCCTGGTTCCAAGCACAGAATCTCTTCCATTTTTTTGCATAAAATTTCCTATTGCTGGGCCTCCTGGCTTCTAAAATGACATCCACAACAGCTTTAGAGAGAGGTGTGGTCTGAGTGGCTATATTACCTATCATGCAGCCAGATTTAAGGTTCTGAGTTGACTGTGCAGAATGTGATTGTTTTGTTGAGTCAGAAGATGAGGAATTTGAGGTAAAGGCCAGGCTGGGTCTTGAGACAAGCTCTTTAGGATTGGGTACCAGTGCTGGCATGGCCAGTCTGGGGCAATCAGGATCATTTTTGGCTTCTCTTGTCTGACTTTTAGGAGCAACTTGGGAAGAAGAGGCAGTGGAGGAAAGGCATAAACTGTCAGGTTTTTCCAGCTGAATGATAAAGCATCCACTTTCCATGCTTGTGAGTGATAATTTCTTGTGCAGAAACCCTGTAGTTGGCAGTTGTGAGGGGAGGCAAAAAGATCTATGTCTGGGCATCCCCATTTCCTTGTTATCATGCTGAAGACCTGTGGATTTAGCTTCCATTCGTGAGGATCCATGAGATTTCTGCTTAGTTCATCTGACAGTGTATTTTTTGTTCCTGGCAGGAATTGTGCCTGCAGATGTACTTGATAGGTCAGTGCTGTGTTCCACAAAGTCATGGCTTGCCTGCAGAGGGGGTAGGAATGTGTGCCCCCTTGCTTATGTACCACATAACTGTGGTATTGTCCATTTTAGTAATAGTTGTCCTGGATGCAGTAGATCCTTGAAGGCTGTCAGGGCATTCTGTACAGCTAGCATCTCTTTTTGATTGATGTGAAGATATTTGCTCCTTGGGCCACATGCCCTGAATACATTTTCCTGCCATGTGTGCCCCCCAGGCACAATCCGATGCATCTGTTGTTATTGTCTGCCTGGCTGTGGGCAAGGTGAAAGGCTGTCTCTTGTTGTGGTGACAGGCCAGTGCCCACCACCGAAACTCCTGTTGCAGGCAGGGAATTGGAGTTATAAGTGTTTCCAGGCTGTGGCAATGTTGAGTCCAAACACTTTTTAGATACCATTGTAGTTTCCTCATATGCAGTCTTGCATATGGAATTAGTAGAATGCAGGATGCCATGAAGCCCAGGGCCTGCAGAATTTTTCTTGCAGGGAGCTGGGTCTTTGTTGCCATCATTTGAAAGTAATGAGTCAGTTGCCTTTGCTTGTCTGGCATGAGATAAGCCATCTGGGCAGCTGTATTTAAGTTTGCACCCAGGAATATTATCTCTTGACAGGGCACTAGTTTTGATTTCTTTTCGTTTACTGTGTACCCTAGGCAAATTAGTAATCTTTTTACAAACGCCAGATGCTTTAGTAGAATGTCCTTGCTCTCTGCTTGAATAAGGCAGTCGTCCAAGTAGGGATATATTTGAATTCCTTTTTGTCTGCAAAATGCAATTACTGGTGCCAGGCATTTTGTGAAGACCCTGGGCGCAGTAGATAAGCCAAAGGGCAGTGCAGAGAATTGGTAATGCATTGAGCCAGCTATGAATCGGAGGTATCTTCTGCAAGATTGTCTGATTGGGACGTGCAAGTATGCCTCCTTGAGGTCTAACGTAACAAGCCAAGCCTCCTTGCCCAGCATGGGTAGAAGTTGCTGCAGTGTTAACATTTTGAATTTTGGAACATCCAGGAAAGTATTTAGGATTGACAGGTCCAGTATTGGTCTCCAGGCTTTGTCCTTTCTGGGTACCAGGAAAAGTCTTCAGTAAAATCCTTGTCCCTGTTCTTGCTGTGGTACTCTTTGAATAGCACTCATGTCATCTCATGAGAGCAGAAATTTGTTTTTGTGCCTCTGCCCATTGGTTTTCTGGCAGGTCCGGCATACCTTTTGATTTTGGAAGGGTGTGAAAGTGGAACCTGTAACCCTGAGAAACAATATTCAGTACCCATTTGTCCTGGGTGATCATGTGCCAATTTTGTGAGAAAAGTGCTAGCTTTCCCCCTAAGGGTGCTGCCAAAAGACAAGTGCTTGGCCTTTGTAGAGGAATGTCATTGGGACTGTTTCCTATAAGGTTGTGATTTGTCTTCTCCTCTTTTGGGGGCTGAAGCACCCCATTGTTTAGGTCTGTATGAGCATTGGGGCTGAGATCTGCCTCTTGGGTGTCTGTATCTGCCTCTTTCTGGCCTGTCTGAAACCAGAAAGGACCAATTTTTTGAAGGCCAGTTTCTGCTAAACCTAGGTGGTTGAACCTGTAAGAAATCCTTTACTGTCTGCATTGATTTTGCTTTATCCTCCATTTTCTTTAACACCTCTTCTGCCTTAACACAAAACAAAGTATCATGCTGTAGTGGAGCATCCAATAATTTTACTTTAACATGTTCAGGTAAACTTTGTTTTTTCAACCAAGCATACCTTCGAATGACAGAGCCTGTAACTGCGGCTCTACAAGAAGCCTCTAATGAATCAAAACCACATTGCAGAGTACGCTTTCCCTCTTGTTCAGCTGCATGCAATAAATCCTGCATTTCCTTATTGTCAGGGCATTCTGCGTTTGTAAGCATTTTCTGTTTTAACAAAGACATGAGGTACTGTTGATATTTAAGCATGTGAAACTGGCAGTTTAAAGCCCTTACAGCTAAAGTAGCAGAAGTGTAAACTCCCCCCCCCCCCCGCATCTATCCAGAGCTCTAGAATCCCTATCAGAGGGAACAGGGTTTTTTGCAGTGGAAGCCTTAACCCCTCTGGGACCCTGAGAAATTGTTTCTGGGTCAGCAGCAGGGTTTTTATAAAGAAATTTATGAGAGTCTGGGACCCTGTAGTACCTGTCTGGCTTGACTGGTGCAGGGGGTAAAGAATCAGGAGACAGACTGGATTCAGAGAAAACATCATCAACTATATCAAGTACAGGGGGGATAGCCAGGGGCCTGTGCTGAGGCAATAAAAGAAAGTCTCTGAGCCTTTTCTTGGATTCTGAATAATCCTGGCTCTCCCAATGGAAATGCTCCCTCATAGTGTGCAAGGTTTCCCCAAAAGAATAATCTTCAGGCTGAGAGGCTGAAGGTATAGATTTTTCTGCATTAGATTCCTCATAGGGAGGGAGAGAATATGCCTGATCTGAGGAGGAATCAGAGAAAATAGAAACCTGGTCAGAGGAGTCATAGTCAGTGTCTTGCCTAGGCCTTTTATCAGGAGGGGGATGGGAACCCTGATCAAAGTAATTAGGTCCTCAGCCATTTTAAGCATCTGTTTCTTTGGCATGGATGACTGTCGAGGAGAATGCTGTACTTGTTTCCTTGTCTTTAATGGTGTTTTTGACTTTGCCTTGGCTGCTGTAGTGGACTTAATAGTAAGCTGTGAAGGTCTGAAAACACCATCAGAAGCCAATGCCTGTTCTGCGGCTCCGGACCCATCTGAGGGAATAGTTTCTGCAGGCCCAATACCTTGAGTTTCCAGAGGCCTAAGTGTCTCCACATGGGGGTCAGATATGGCCTGTGGCTCTGAGGTAGCGGGTGTCAGGGGCTGCGAAAGCGCCTCACTGAGAACCGGCGAACTGGCGACTGGTCTGGAAGAGGCTTCACCGACGGTTTTGGACCTCGGATGCCTGTCCTTTTCCTTGTCTTTGCGTTTTTTATGAATTCTGGTCGTCGGTTGTTCCGATGGCATTATGTAGTTAAACCTTCGGCCAAAGTAATGTAAAGCAAAATCAAACTGACGCTTAATAGTGCGTTTGTTGAATCTAGCACAAAACCGACAACTAGTAACGTCGTGGTCAGGGCCTAGGCAAGGAATACAGTAAGAGTGAAAATCCTTATGAGGTATTTGCTTCCCACAAGAAATACAATTGTTAACTTTTACTGACATCGGTCTGGAGCAAGAAAAAGTTTCCCCAACGGGGTACTTAGCTTTATTGAAGACTTAGATTCTGAAATTCGATTTTGAAAATTTCAGGAGTAGGCCAACCGGCACTTGCGAACTGCTTTTGCTTCGGGCACCGTGCGGCAAGAAAGACTGAAGAAAATGGTGTCGGCTGCATCTTTTATACCCCTGGCGCACTGACATCAGGGAAGAGGCGGCAGCAACTGACGCCGGACCTAGACTTTGGAATTCTGGCCGACTGCGGGTAGCCTGCCAGCAGGATAACCCAAGTATAATGACTGCAAAAGTGAAACACGATGAACATCAGACAACTGTGGAGTCATTTACATATTGGATTAAGTGAAGAATGACGTACTGGAGAAGGCAAGGCATTGATGAAGGTACTGAAGAGTAGTGGGTCAAGAATAGAGCCTTAGGGGACTCCTACAGGAATGGGAAGAAATGTAGATTTCATAGTTTAGGTTCTACTGAAACTCTACGGTTCAAAGACCTGAAAAGCTCTACTTAAGAGACTTACTTGAGAGTCCAGTGTGTGAAGTCTGAAGTGTGACACTATATCAATAGCTTTTGATAAGTCCAGGAATACTGTGTGAACCAGGAGATTATCATATTGCTGTACAGAGTACAGTACTAAGAAAAGACAGAAGATCGGTGTCTGCACTGTAGGAAGGACAAAAACCCATGTTGAAATAGTGTCAAGAGACTATGGTTCAAGAGATGTGTTTGAAGTTGGGAGTGACTGCACTCCTCCAGGAATTTTAAAAGGAGACAGTATGGCTATTTCCTTTTCTTTCCACTAAAAGACATACGAAATTCTACACCATCACTTTTAACAATATTAACATCATCTCTGTCATCCCTGCATGTGTTCATTATACCACTCACATTTTGTCCATATTTTTTTCTGCTTCTTTAAATGCTTCACTTTGTGGTGTATCAGTAAACCATCCCACAAGTGAAGTCCACCTCTTCTCTTCACTGATTAATTACTGTTATTTTTAGCAGCATCACCAGAAACTTTGTAATTGTGTAACAACTTCAAGAGCACAGCCTCCCTCCCAAACATGCATTTCACCCTCAAGCCTAGAAAGTGTTGAATTAAGGAAAAAAACGTGTACCATCCAATCATTCTGACAGCAGTTTAACCAAATACATAACCAATGATCATAACAAGTATCCCAAGTTAACATAAATAAATATATATATATATATATATATATATATATATATATATATACATACATACACATTTACATACATATACATAAATAAATACATTCTAACACATTACAGTTCACAAATTAAACTATTTAAAAAGTGTACACTATGGTGTACATGCTGTCTGTTTGACTACACCCATGGATATCTTTTCCATTGCCTGTCTTCTATTTATAAATGTACATGTTACAAGGCTTGTCATTTTGTACAGGTTACATTGAGATACTCATACAAGGTTAAGTTTGACTCCAATTTTAACACCACATCAAGAACTGATCAGTGCATATAACACCTTAACAGTTCATCAATTTCTCCACATCCTTGTGTCAAGGATGACTTTAATATTAATTATGGAAGCTCTCCAAAAATGTGGACTTCCTTTGCCCTTCCCTAAGGCATTCTTTATCATTACTTTGCCTTCTCCATTCTCCACCTTCAGGAAGGCCTATCTGTTGTCAAGTAGTACTGAAGTCTTAACTTTCAGGCAAATTAGTTCTACAAAGGGGATACTGATGCCATTAACCAGGTTAAATTGATTGCTCATGATGTTCTGTTTCCATCCTTTTTTATTAGACTTTTAGCAAGACCTACATGCCACCTTGCATGCTAAAGTGAGGCTCTATACATTTTTCCATTTTCCCACTCCTCAATAAAAACACTGGATCAGGATCAGTGATTACTTTTTTTTTCGAGGCAAAGGCTTCACATAACAGTTATGCTTCCATTACTATCTCGTCCTGTAGTAAAACTACCAGTGTTTTTAACCCTCTTATCTAATATCTCTACAGCAATAATGGGAGAGAGATACTTTCTTCTGAAGAGTAATAGGGATGCAGTCCTTGCTGTCTTTGAAATGCCTTATGTCTCTCATCTTTCTATATCAGCTCTCTCTCCTACCCTGATAAAACCTAGCTGAGTTTTTTTTTTTAATCAGTATGATAGCAGATATCTTTCCACTCTTGGGACCAATACACCTGTCTATATTTTCACATCTACACTGAGCATTGAGATTGATCTATATGACGTAACTCTAGATGTTTAAACTACTTTCTTGTGTTCTTTGGCCCATGTTCTTGCTGGAGGGCTTGGGTGCAGGAAAGTGACTTGACAATGACTCCAGTTTTATAGCTGTCAAGAAACTTGGTTTAGCCAGAGGTCTTGGTTTGCAATGTGGAAAACAGAAAAGTAAATGCAAAACTAAATGGGTCCCAGCACAGAGCTTGCAGGACACCACTGGTTGCCTTCATACTCTCTGATGATGCACTTTTTGCCCACACCATATGGGTTCTGTCATTTATCCAATTTGCTATTTATTTTACCACATGGGGTTCCATTTGTAAGGCATGAGGTTTGCTAACTACTCTAGGCTGTGGAGGGTGTGAAAGGCATTGGTCAGGTCAAGGTATGCCATGTGGACAGCATGACCACTGTCAACAGCTTCTGTTTCTCTTTCAAAGAAGTTAACCAGGTTCATTTGATGAAATCTACCCTTGACAAAGCCAAACTGATGTTAGTCTAGCCGGCTGAGATTTTTAATGTCATATCAGGTCAGTTATAATATATTCCATGGCTTTTCAAATAATACTCGGCAGGCTGATGGTCCTATAATTCCCATATTCATTTGTAGGATCACCCTTGCAAAGTGGCATTACCACTATCGCTGTGTGTAAAACCGCAGGGATAAAGCCAGTGGCTAGACTCAGGTTAAATAGTTAAAGGAGTGTCTCTGCCAGGGTTATTTAGTTCTCCTTATTAAATAACCAAGAATATTATCATGTCCCTGGGATGAAGTAGTTTTAGTCCTGAAGAGCACCCTCAATACATGTTCTTTAGTGATGATGGGATAATCAGGGTTTGGAGAAGTCATCGCTGGAATAAAGTTTGCACTGAATTTATTTGCTAGTATGTTATCAATGTTTACTGGGTCAGGTGGTGTTATTATGAATACGTTCAGAGCAAAGGTGAATGCTACTTCTTACTTTTCTAACATATTTAAATAAGGATTTGTAAGTCCCCTTAGCTTCAGATGCTAACCTAAATTTGTGGATTTGCTTAGTAGTCCTAATTTCTTTTAAAAACCTGTACAAAATTATCACATGATATAAGCCAACTTTCATTTATAGAAAAAAAATAAACAAACCATTTTAACAAGTTCACATTTACAAACATTCATCATATATATTGTTATATCTCATATAAGCTAAGGTACTTTACATAAATTATTCAGTTCCTGTCTTATCTTAAATCTCTCTCCTCCTCCTCTTCTAAAACATTTTTATGTGCATTATTCTCACAATTTCCATTTTCATGTAATTTACTCCTACCCCTTTCTAAAGATCCCACTTCCTGTCTTTTTTCTCTGTTACAATATTCACTACTTCAAGTACAGTTGGTTTAGATTTTCAGTTACACTTTTTAGTAATTGCTTTATTGGCAGCCATGACAATAAAACGTAACAATGCCTTACTATGTCTAAGCAACTCAGATCCTGTTATCCCAGCTCAAAAAAAAATGTCCTTAGTTATATTCATTTACTCACCCAGTATTCCTGGCAAAGTACTCTGTAGGGAATTTTTAAAGTCTGCAAACTCATTACACTCTCAAAATATATGTTCCTAGTTACCTCACTGTTCCCTATCATACTTCCAAGACTTTCCATCTACCTGAGGAAAAATTCTTGTGGAGTCTACTTGGGGTACAAATGTAATTATGTAAACACTTTCAGGCAAAAATCCTAAATCTTCTAGATTTTGTTGCATATTTGGGAGCCATATGTATGCCCTTCCAGTGTTTCTTTGTGAATTGCATATCTAATCTCTCTTCCCAATCTTTTCTGACTTTCTGAGTGATTCTTATAGTTATCAAGCAATATTATACATGCCCTACTAATTATCCCTTTTTTAACTACAGCTTCTCTTTTAAATTCAACTAAAAACTCAACCAATGCAGGTCTTTAATTTAGGATGTCCCTATTCCTTTCTCTTTGTTTACACTCTGATATCAATCCCTGATAGAGAAGGCAGTCACTAGACTGCAATCCAAATGTCTTCTTGGTTTCTTCCCATTCTACTACCTTTTCTTCTCCAGTTATTTGTTCTCAATAATTTTGTTTCTTTGTCATCTCCCTCCAGTATATTCCAGCCTCCTCTTGCCTATTTGTCTGTACCCTGACTACAGTCATCCCTACTGGCAAAAATCTCCTTTCTCCATTCCCGTTTTCGCTTAGTTCTCTTAGTATACTTTCTGCTGTGTTATGAATATAATATTCTGTATGACAGCTGTCATTCTCCCCAAGGATCTGTGTCCAAAATCCAGTTCTTTCCTTATTTCTTCAATTAACTCCGTGCTTCATCACTCATTTTCACTTTGAATTGTAGCTTTCTGCTTGTGTTATATATTATATATAACAGCCTTAACTGTGTAGCTCTAAAATATCCCTTCAAATAAGGTAGTACTAAATTTCATTCTTCTACTGGGAGGATCAACTAATCCCACTTGACTCTTGCCCTCTTCCCCTCCCAAATAAAATCCTTCAACTCTATCACTATCCACAACTTCTCCTCTGGTTAATAAAAATATGTCTGATCTGTGTATAAAACTAAAGGGACTAAAATCATTTTTACTGCTCATCTCTTGCTATCCATGTTCACAGGCAAGTACTCCCAGTTTCTCAGTTTAGTCTCTTCCTATATATACTTAGCCTCCATAACTGAATCATTTTTAATCCATACTCATAAGTAATTCATTTTATCATATCCCCATACATATATGTATTGCCAGACCAATTCATGTGTGGGTACATAGTTTATAGCTATAGCCTTTGTTTTATCTTCATTAATTTTACATCACAAAAAGGTTTCTTTTTGTTTTACTTCTAACTTATTTTTAAACTCCACTTTCATTTTATCCTTCTGACTAGCTATAACTTCTGAAGTACTTTCTATCTTCTCTTGTAACTCACAAATAATATCCACTACACATTGCTTATGTTCCTCTCTTTTTAAAAGGTAGGTGAAAAAGTGTCAATGTCTCATCTTTACTTTATTACCCTACATTGTTATTTTAGTAATTATTGGTGCATTATCTGAAATACTTATTGGATTTGTATCAAAGTTCTCAATTAAATGGACATGTTCCAGTGAAATATATTCTGTCAAGTCAGTTACTGTACCTTAAGCAATAACATGTACATTCTCTTTGAGCTCCTACTACTGAATTCACTTATTTCATACCAAATATTTTCATAAATGTCTTCAGAAATCTACCCTCTTTTGTTATATTTTCCCTTTTAACCCCATCGCAATACACCTCTGTTGTTGCAAATCAAAGTCCAGTCCTCACTTATACATAATATACCTTGCTGGAAGCTGATTATTTCGGCCACATTTTTAAGCTCCAAAATAGCAGTTTTACATGGAAAATAAATACATGCTAGTATAATCCCCCATCACTTGCCAGTAGCCCTTACTACTACAAATCTGCCATTATCATTTTTTTCCCTCTTCTATCAAGCTTCTCTAGCAATTAATATAAATACAACTTAATTCTAATAAATCCTTGTACATCTTTTGCATCTACCTACCTCCTGGAAACAATGTATCTAAACTTGAAGATACACTTAATTGGGTATCATCAACCTTCCCACAAGAAACTATAATCCTTGGTGATTTCAATATTGACTGGAGATGCATTGGTACTGACCATCCTACTTCTCACATTAACCTTCATGGTTTCTCACAAACCATCACCTCCCCAACTAGAATTAACAAACCTACCAATAAAGAGAGCACCTTGGACTGGATCCTTATTAATAACTACCACCAACCCTACAAAGTAGGTGTCTTCCCTGATGATGTAAGCGACCACTCTTTGACCTACATAATCAGGCAAAAGAATGATATCCCACACCAAGCATCATATAGGACAATACGGTCAAACAAACAGTTTAACCAAAGGTTATTCCAAACTGAACTTAGCTCTTGTGATTGGTGTCCACTAAAAACCCTCCCTCTTCAAGAGGCTGTTAAACACTTTAACTCTACCTTCTTAAATATCCTTGGCCAATATGCACCAAAGCGTACTATCAGAACTAGGTCAAAACCAGCCCCATGGCTCACTAAAGACACCAGGCAAAAAATGTTACTTAGAAATAAAGCCTGGACTAGGTGGAGGACTACAAAAAACTTAACAGATCAACAAATATTTAAACAAATGAGAAATATGACAAAAAAAGCTATACTTTCAGACAAAAAAACTTTTACTGTAAAATGCAACAAACACACCTAAACAATCCTCAGAAATTCTGGGAAAGTATCAATAGTCTGTTACACCCAGGTCACTGCAGCACACCATCCCCAACTGGTGCTAATCAAGAAACTCCCAACCAAACTGCTAATGCCTTTAATAACTTTTTTGCCGAAGCCATCCAATCTCTAGCCAGCTAGCTAAACCCTGACAGCTCCAGCCTCCCTAACCCCATTTCTAGCTCTCTTCCTACCTTCATATTTCAACCCATCTCTACTCATTTCATCTACAAACTTATTCTAAAACTTAAGCCTTGTACGCCTTCTGCTGACCAGATTCCAGCACAGTATCTGCAAAAAGCAACTAAAGCAGTAGCTTATCCAATATCAATCCTAATAAACAGAACCATTAATGAGGGAACCATCCCAATCATCTGGAAACTCTCACACATTATCCCCCTACATAAAGGTGGTAACTCCAATGAATATTCCAACTATCGACCTATAGCCCTACTATCCCCTTTAGCAAAAATAATGGAAAAATGTATTCATCATCAGCTTCTGCACCACCTACTACAACACAACTTACTAGCACAAAGCCAACATGGCTTCAGACCATACCATAGTACCACTACAGCCCTCTTATCCTTCACTGACACCATTAACAGAAATCGCAATAATAATGCTCTCTCTTCAGCTCTATTTATTGATCTATCAAAAGCTTTTGATATGGTTAACCACACATTGCTTATAAACATTCTTAAATCACTTTCACTCGATACTCTAGCTGTACAATGGTTCAGCTCCTACCTAAGCAATCGACAGCAAGCTGTTATGTGGGAAAATAATCTATCATCCCACCTGTCAGTTACACTAGGTGTTCCCCAGGGCTCCATTCTAGGTCCTCTATTATTCTCCATTTTTATTAATGATCTCTGTAAAGCTACTCCTCATGCAACCTGTATACAACATGCAGATGATTCCACAATAATCTGCACAGGCAAATCTTTATCAGAACTACAGTCCCTAACTCAGAAAATGTTTAACACAGTAGAATCATGGTCCTTAAAACGATGCCTCCTCCTGAATCCAAAAAAAAACTAAGCTCCTGCTTTTTACCCCTACCCGGAAGCATATACCTTTAGATTTCTCTGTTACTTCTAACAATGGTACCATCATATCCCCTGATGCTACCACCAAGCTCATAGGAATTACTATAGACAACAACCTCAACTTAGACTCCCATATTAATAACACTATAAAAACAATCAACAGAAAAATGGGCTCCCTATATAGAGTCAAATCCTTCCTCACTCCTATAGCAAGATCTACTATTGCCCACTCCCATCTAATCTTAACACTACTTTATGCCTCACCAATCTATACTAATCTGTCAAAACATAATTGTTTCAAACTAGCTACATCCTATAACAATATTGCAAGATTTGCCACTGGTAATCCCTATAGAACCCATCACTGTCAGAATCTAAAACAACTAGGATGGCTTGAGCTACAAAATCAGCTTCAATATAGTCAACTTATCATTGCACATAAGATCCTCTACCACCCAAATAATACTCCGACACTTTCAAACATCATTACCCCCTATAAAAATCTTACTAATTTACGATCATCAAATAAATTGTTAGTTAACATTAGTAAGTCAAACAACTTGGAAGGTGAGACTCTATTCTCAAACACTACTGGGAAAAACTGGAACCTTCTACCTACTGTACTAACTTCTCTTCCTTCTCTACCCCTCTTCAAACAAAAACTGAAAATATTCCTCAGAACAAAATGGCTATGCCCTTGCAACAACCCTGACTAGCTGATTAACTCTACTAATTTTCCCTCTACTTTCCCTCTTGACACCATTGTTCTTATTTCATTTGTAAGTAGAACTGTTTACTTGTAAGCTACTATGATTGACTCTTTATAAATGTCGTATCCTATAATTTTGTAAATAGTACTTTTTTTAAAACCATTGTCTTCGATATTTTGTAATTAGTTACTTACCAGTGTGTTTTATATTTTTGTAAATAATTACTAACCAGTGTGTATCAAAATGTATATCAATATTTTTTTTCTCTATGTAAACTTTATTTTATTCTACACTATTTTACTTTTTTTATTTGTTATTGTCCTGGAGCTTTTCTCCCCGGGCCTCTACTGAAAATGGACATATATTCAGTTAGACTAGCCGGTCAACAAATGTAAAATAAAATAAAAATAAATAAATAAATAAATAAAGTACTCCTGTTTCCCTTTGTCCCTGATATTCTGCAAAATATCCATCTTGAAATCTTTTCTTTATCAAATTCACATGCTCATTTCTTTCCAAATGCATCATTTGTAGCACTGTTACTTGCACTCTAAATTTCTTAATATAATTAAGTGTTGTTTCCTTTTTGTCTATACCTGAGAGACCACTCACATTCGAAGATACTATGGACACTGTCAACATTATGGTAAAAATTCTGCAGGATTCAATAAAGCCTACATGGTCATTTCTCACCATGGGCACATCTAGTCGCTGAATGTTTTAGATTCAGTAAGTGCTATGCAGAGGTGCGCACCCCCATGCAAACCAGGTAAACATAGAGGTATACTAATTACAATGTAAGCAGCTGAATTGCATGTTAAACAACCAATCCAACATGGTGGAGCTATTCAATAACCTATAAAGCATCCATATAGACTTTGTGCTGATTTATCCTGCATACCGAAAGGACACTGCATGGAGAGAACCATGTCAACTCCTATATTTACAAGGTAAGTCCTGAACTTGGAATGTACTGTGTAATAATAGGAATGAGTGGCATATCCTTGTATCACACTAACAGAGCAACATATCCTTGTTTATGATATAACAGTAACTCGCCTTTGCCCCCCACAAAAGAATAGTTTATCCTTGTTTGTGCCATAACAGTGACTCACCTATGCCCCCCCCCCCCAAAAAAAAAAGAATAGGAAAATGGCACAATTTGCTAAAAGATCATCTCTGAAATGCTAAAAGCTCTATCAAGGGAACTGTTCCTGAAACATTTGTACATATTTATCACACAGCATTCCATTTCCATGTATTGGCAGTCATGTATACCTCTGAAATGGCTTGGCAAAAATGTCTATGCCATTAGTACACTTCTAACTAATGCATACAGATAAAAGTGTACAAGCCTATGCTTCAGATATTTCTTAAATACAATCCAGCATATGCAGTATGTGGCTGACCAAATGGAAGCAACCCTTCTGAAGTGCAGCACTTCTCTGTACAGATGTATTCTGAAGAAATAGCTTTATGTGCAGTCTTTCCAGCATAAACAAGTGTCCTCACCATCAGTTTGCCTAGATACATCATTGCCTTTCTATGGTGTACAATCACGGCTACTAGCATGGTGAATGATGTGTGAACTCATTAGATTTGCTGAATCCCAAAAAGTTGGATCCATGTAGGAGATGTAAACATAGTGCACGCATCCCCTCAGTGTTTGATTTTAATGGATTGCAAGTGTGACTGATTCGTGGTTGGGAGAAGAAAACACAGCAGCACTACATGCTGCCTTACTTCCACTGAGTGTGTCAGGTTAGATACACAAAGTGTTATTTGTAAGGCTGGAAATGTAAGTAAACAGCACACAAGTCACAGGTTGTTTTTCTTAACATCCAACCTGCCCTTCATTTGTATGCAACTGTGTATTATATTATTTCCACTTAATACCCTCACATGATGGTTTAGACACTGCATGTCTCAGACTACTGCTCAGATAAATGAAGAATAGCCAACAAACACACAAATGTATGACAGAACAGTACATTTCCAAGCAGTAACCATGACAGGTTGTGTGATTACTACGAGCACTGCAAGCAAAACTTATATGTACAAATAACACTTGCATTGTTTGATATCACTGTAGATGCTATTGCAGTTGGTTGTGTGCATACTGAGTTAAGTTCTTTGCTACAAAGCTGTTTGTGTGGCAAAGAGGGATAAGGCACCCATCCATGTTCTGAAGGTGCACTGGAGTGAGTTCACATCCAGACCAAAGTACAAATATCGTGTTGTGTATGTCATAGATTGATTTTGATTTTCCTCATTTCAACTACCTCTGCCTTTTCTTTTTTTTAATTGGCCAGTTTCTGTGCAATGTGCTGTGTAGCGCAAACAGAGGAAACTAAGAAAAATGAATGTCTGGTTTGGCTGTGCTTATCTGGTTTGCGTGAAGGGCAGCAGTGCACAAACTGGACAAATGGCTCACCCAGGAAGCAGACAGGACCCAGACAGCTGAAAACAGAAACCAGAGGCATTCAATTAATACTACTGGACATAGCATAAACCTGATAAGCAATGTTGTGCTGTGGTTAATAGCAACATCTTAAGAATGATTAGTAAAATAGGAACTGTCATGTAACTAGTCCTGTGGCAGCAGGTGTTAAGTGTAGGGGTGGATTAGAGATGATCCTGGGTTCTAGTACAGGGTGTGCAACCTTTGCTTTACTGTTGTCAACATCAACAAGTGTTTTCTCAACCTTTTTGTGGCAATAGGTGTAACAGTAAGACTGCCATACACATGGCCTAGGTTCAAATACAGCACATTCCACACACATTTACTGTTGTTCCATTTCCCATTATAGTCACTCTCACTTACAACACTTTCACATTTGTCTGACACACATACACAACTGCCTGTACATCCAATAACCTTGAAATTGCTTTGCTTGCTACTGTTGTGCTACACTTACCATCATACAAACATGGTGCTCAGAGGTGTGCACTGCGAGCACCGTGCTTCTGCGATGGTAAGCAGAGCGCAAAATTTTTAAACAATGTGCGCACTCACAGTAAACTTGGTAACTAGAATTGGTGGGAAACCATCACTCTGCATTGCTCTTGATCAGTGAGACATGCCAGGCATTTCTGGAGAAGGTGTCAGATTTAGGGGATAGAGATGGGGGTGTCCAGGAGTCCAAGATTTTTATTGGACTCCTGGTTAAACACCACAGTGCCAGGCTTCTGCACAGGGACTATTCTGGCTCCCAGTATAAGTCAGAAGCTGGGGATAGTTTGGCCCGGGCTTTAACCAGTAACACCAGTATCCTGCACACTGGTGACCAATGTATGCATCACTATACTGACCTCTGGTAGAGGAAAGTACAGTTGTGAAAACTTACCATAAATGTAGATATTCGAGTGTATTCACTGTTGCAGTCATTAAATTTGGGTAATCTGCTGGCAGGTTACCCTCAGTTGGCCTGAATATCAAAGTCTTGGGTCCTGCGTCGGTTGCTGTCTCTTCTTCCATGATGTCAGGTCGTCAGGGGTACAAAACAGGCAGCAGATGCCATTTTCTTTAGTTTTTCTTGCTCCAGATATCAGGTGCCCCCCAAATGGGGAGCAAAAATATATATATAACTGTATATGCATGCAAATGTAACAACATAAACTTTACCTTCATCTAAAAGCAAATACACTACAAAGGCTGTAGAATATAGTGAATGAAAGAGAATCTCCAGAATAAAGGGGGATGGCGGGTGGGTAACCCTGACTGCAACAGTGAATACACTCGAACATCTACATTTATGGTAAGTGTACACAACTGTACTATGTTCTTCGTGTTTCACTGTTGCAGTCATTACATTTGGGTAGAATCCCAAAGCTATGGATTGGAGGCTGGAACTAAATAGCATTAGGAGCTGCTATAAGGCCCTGCAGAATTGCAGTGGCAAAGCCTGCCCTGGACTTAGAAAAAAGAGGCAAATGATAATGCTTTGTAAAAGTATGCACAGAACTCCAAGTAGCAGCCTCTAGAATGTCTTTGGTTGGTACCCCTCTGAGAAAGGCTGCTGATGTATATGCAGCCCTGGTGGAATGTGACCTAATGCCCTTGGGCACTGGTTTACCATGATGCAAGTAGCAGAAACGAATGCAGTGGCTTATCCACTTTGAAATAGTCTGCTTTGAAATAGCCTTTCCCTCTGATCCTGCAGCAAATGCCACCAGTAGCTGCTCAGTTTTTCTTAGAGATTTGGTCCTGTTTAAGTAGAATCTTAGCTGTCTGTGTATGTCCAAGGAATGCAGAATCTGCTCCCCCTTGTTCTGTGGATTTGGGTAAAAAATTGGCAGATGAATAGTTTGGTTAAGAGCCATACTGGATACCACCTTTGGCATAAAGGAAGGATTGGTCCTGAGGGACACCCTTTCTGGGTAAAATATAATAAAAGGCTCCACAGCCATGAGGGCCTGCAGCTCTGAAACCCTTCTTGCTGAAGTGATTGCCAGAAGTAAAGCTGTTTTCCAGGATAAAAACTTTATATCTGCAGTAGCAGCTGGTTCAAATGGAGGCAGGGTGAGTTTTTCCAACACAAAATTGAGGTCCCATGCAGGATTTGGTGATCTTCTGGGAGGCCTTAAATTTTTGGCCCCTCTAAGATACTGTTTTAGTAAAGGATGAGAAAATATCAGTGGCTCTGTGTTGTAATGAGCCGAGATGGCAGAGGCATAGATTTCTATTGATGAAAAAGACAGGCCCTTGTCAAGCATCTCAGTCAAGTATTGCAAAATCTGAGGAATATCTGGCTTTGCTGTGTCAGTTCCTTCTGCTCGATTCCAAGCACAGAATCTCTTCCATTTATCAGCATAAGATTTTCTAGTACTAGGCCTTCTGGCTTCCAAAATGACATCCAACACAGATTTACTGAGAGGTGTTGTTTGAATAACTAAATGATCAGCCATGCTGCCAGGTTCAGAGTTTGGAGCTGACTGTGCAGGATTTGATTGTTTTGCTGAGACAGTAAATGAGGTATTTGAGGCAAATACCAAGTAGGGAGTTGAGACACATTCCTTAGGATTGGGTACCAGTGTTGGCGAGGCCAGTCTGGGGCAATTAGAATCATTTTTGTTTTTTCTTGTCTGACCTTTAGTATGACTTTGGGAAGAAGAGGCAGAGGAGGAAAGGCGTAGACTGACACGTTTTTCCAGCTGAAGGAATGGGCATCCACTTTCCATGCTTGTCTGTGATAAGACCATGTGCAGTATTTGTCCAGTTGATAATTCTGGAGGGAGGCAAATAGATCTATGTCCAGGCTCCCCCATTTCTTTATCATGCTGAAGATTTGTGGATCCAGTTTCCACATGTGAGGGTCCATAAGGTTTCTGCTTAGGTCGTCTGCCAGAGTATTTTGTTTTCCTTGCAGGAATTGAGCTTAAAGATGTACTTGGTAAGTCAAGGCTGTGTCCCACAATGCCATGGCTAGTCTGCAAAGGGGGTAGGAGTGTGTGCCCCCCTGCTTGTTTATGTAACACATAACTGTGGTGTCGTCCGTCTTTAGCAGTTGTTGTCCTGGATGAAGTAAGTCCTTGAAGGCTGTCAGGGCATTCTGAACAGCTAACATCTCTTTCTGGTTGATATGCAGATGCATTTGTTTTGGGCTCCATATGCCCTGAATGCATCTCCCCGCCAGGTGGGCCCCCCAAGCATAGTCTGATGTGTCTGTAGTTAGGGTTTGGTTGGCAGGGCGTAGAGTGAAAGACTGTCCCATGTTCTGCTGACATGTCTCTGCCCGCCAAATAAACTCCTGTTCTACACAGGGAATGAGAGGAATCATTGTTTCCAGACTGTGACAGTGCTGACTCCATAAACTTTTTAGGTACCACTGTAGTTTCCTCATATGCAGTCTTGCATATGGAATCAGTAGAATGCAGGATGCCATGAACCCCAAGGCCTGCAGAATTTGTCTTGCAGATAACTGGGTTTTTGTTGCCATCTGTTTGAAGTAAATAGTCAGTTGCCTTTATTTGTCTGGCATAAGGTAAGCCACCTGGGCAGTTGTATTCAAGCTTGCACCCAGGAATGTTATCTTTTGAGAGGGTACCAGCTATGATTCCTTTTCGTTTATTGTGTATCCTAGGCATGTTAGAAGCCTTTTCACAAATGCCAGATATTGAAGAAGAATGTCCTTGTTTTCTGCTTGAATGAGACAGTCGTCCAAATAAGGATAGATTTGTATACTTCTTTGTCTGCAAAATGCAATTACTGGTGCCAGGCACTTTGTAAAGACCCTGGGCGCAGTAGATAAGCCAAAGGGCAGTGCAAAGAATTGGTAATGCATAAAGCCAGCCTTGAAGCGGAGGTATCTTCTGCACGATTCCCTTATTGGGATATGCAGGTATGCCTCTTTTAAGTCTAGAGTCACTAGCCCAGCATAGGCAGAAGCTGCTGCAAAGTTAGCATTTTGAATTTTGGTATGTCCAAGAATGTGTTCAAAATTGATAAATCCAGTATTGGGTGCCAGGCCTCGTCTTTTCTGGGTACCAAGAACAGTCTTGAGTAAAACCCTTGTCCTTTTTCCTGCTCTGGCACTGGCTGAATAGCCCTCATATCCATGAGGGACGTAACTTGCTTCTGTGTCTCTGCCCATTGATTTTGTGGCAGATCTGGCAAACCATTTGGAATTGGCAGAGTATGGAAATGATATCTGTATCCCTGGGATACTATATTTAATACCCACTTGTCCTGGGTTATTAACTGCCAATTTTGAGCATGAAGTGCTAGTTTTCCCCCTAAGGGGGCTGCCAAAAGATAAGTGCTTGGTGATGGCAGAGGGAAGTCATTGAGACTGTTTACTGTAGAGTTGTGCTTTAATTCCTCCAGATTTGGAGGTAGAGGCACCCCATTGCTTTGACCTGTAAGAATCCTGTAATTGGTATCTAGAGCCATTTGAGCGCCTGGATTTGCCCCATGAAGCTCTGTTGGACACAGGAAAGGACCAATTTTTTTGTAGGCCAGTGTCTACTGAATCTTGGTGGCTGCACTTGTAAAAAGTCTTTTACAGTTTGCATAGACTTAGCTTTGTCTTCCATTTTCTTTAAAACCTCTTCTGCCTTATTAGTACACAGAGTATCATGCTGTAAAGGTGCATCCAACAATTTAGCTTTAACATGATCAGGCAAATTTTGCTCCTTTAGCCAGGCATGCCTTCTAATCACAGATCCAGTAACTGCGGCCCTGCAGGAGGCCTCCAAGGAATCAAAACCACATTGCAAAGTATGCTTTCCAACTTGTTCTGCTGCATGCAACAATTCCTGTAATTCTTTATTTTCTACACATTCAGAAATCATCATTTTCTGTTTCAGTAATCCCATAACATGCTATTGATATTTAAGCATATGAAACTGGCAGTTTAAGGCCCTAATTGCCAAGGTTGCAGACGTATAAACCTTTCCCCTGCTATCCAGTGCCCTGGAATCTCTATCAGAGGGGGTAGGATTCTTAGCTGTTGAGGCATTTACACCTTTGGGACCCTGAGATATAGTTTCAGGGTCAGCAGCAGGGTTTTTGAATAAAAATTTGTGTGAGTCAGGAACTCTGTAATATCTGCCTGGCTTGCTAGGAGCACGAGGTAAGGAATCTGGAGTCATGCTTGACTCCGAAAACACATCATCAACAATGTCTAATACAGGAGGAATGGCTAAAGGCCTATGCTAAGGGAGAAGAAGGAAACCCCTAAGCCTCTTTTTTGATTCTGAGAAATCTTGACTCTCCCAATGAAAATGCTCCCTCAAAGTATCCCAAGGTTTCTCCAAAGGAATAATCTTCAGGAGGAGATGCAGAAGGGATGGATTCCTCTGCATCTGAATCCTCATAGGGTGGTATAGAAAATTCCTGATCAGAAGAGGAATCAGAAGAAATAGAAACCTGATCTGAAGATTCATAATCAGTGTCTTGCCTAGGCCTCTTTTCAGAGGGGGGGGGGTTGGGAACCCCCGATCAAAGTAATTAGGTCTTCAACCATTTTGATCATCTGCCTTTTGGGCCTAGAGGCCTGAGCACGGGGCTCATGCATCATTTTTTTAGCCTTAGAAATTGTCTTTGTCTTTGAAGCTGGCATTTGGTTTTATATAGAAATGTTGAGGCCTGAAGACACCCTTAGAAGCCGGCGCCTGCTCAGTGGCTCCGGACCCATCCAAGGGAGAGACATCCATGGGTACAATACTTTGAGAATCTTGCGATGTGGCGGACTCCACATGGGTCTTGGTAAAGGCCTGCAACTCGAAAGTAGCGGGTATCAGGGGCTGTGAAAGAGCTTCACTGAGTACTGGCGAACCGGCGACTGGCTTAGGAGAAGCTTCATCGTCGGTTTTGGACCTCGGTCTATCTCTGTCCTTTTCTTTGTGTTTTTTGTGAACTCCGGTAGTCGGATTGCTATCCAACGACATTTCAGGGTAGTTAAATCTGTTTCCAAAATATTTTGAGGCAAAGATATGCAGACGCTTAATAGTGCGTTGGTTAAATCTAGCACAAAACAGACAGCAAGGCACGTTATGATCTGGGCCTAGGCAAGGAATACAGTACAAATGAAAATCCTTATGAGGTATTTGCTTCCCAGAAGTAATGCAATTATTAACTTTTACTGACATCGGTATGGAGCAAGAAAAAGTTTCAACAATGGGGTACTTAGCTTTAATTGAAGACTTCGGTTCTGAAATTCGAATTCGAAAATTTCAGGAGTCGGTGACCGGCACTTGCGAACTGCTTCTGCTTTGGGCACCGCGCGGCAAGAAAGACTAAAGAAAATGGCATCGGCAGCCTGTTTTATACCCCTGATGACCTGACACCATGTAAGAAGAGACAGCAACCTACGCAGGACCCAAGACCTTGATATTCA
Organism: Protopterus annectens; assembly: GCF_019279795.1. Classification (NCBI taxonomy): domain Eukaryota; kingdom Metazoa; phylum Chordata; order Ceratodontiformes; family Protopteridae; genus Protopterus; species Protopterus annectens. The sequence goes on along the minus strand of NC_056744.1, from coordinate 1,249,729,700 downwards.
GGCCGACTGAGGGCAACCTGCCAGCAGATTACCCAAATGTAATGACTGCAACAGTAAAACACGAAGAACATCAGGGGATACCCTCTATGTTTGGATTAAGGAATTTAGGACTGCGGACATCCCACAACTGTGTAAGTACCAACAACAGAAAGTACTTGTAAGATTTAAAAGCTGAATATAGGCAAGACTGGTATTCATAATGGTATTCTGTTCTGTTTTTTTCACTGCTGCATAAGAACCCAAGGGGCTAGACTGGGGAGGATGAGGAAAACATGCGGTATGTATACAACAGAAGAATAGTGCTTCTGAAGCATTAAATGTTCAAGATAGCTCTTTTGGTATTTTACAGAGTTGTATCAAATTCAGCATGTATATCTCAACTGTAAAAGCAAGCATGCATGCATTAGTCTGCAGCACAAACCAACAGTACAATATTAGACTTCAGTCGGAGGTTGTGGGTTCAAAGACCACACTTCCCAACTATACAATATGTTAATTCTTCAATTATGTGTAACTTAAAAGGTTTAAAGTAAAATCTCTATACCAGTGGCACACATGCCCTACTGTAAACTGCAATCTGTATAACTGGAACACACATATGTGCAACATATGCACATGTCATGGAATACTTGCTGCAATCTGTAGTATAGTGTGAATCTGTTAGGAGCTGGTAGTCCTAAAGGTAAAAGTTCTCTGTTAGAAGGTGGTAGTCTTAAAAGTAAAGGTTAAGATAAGAAAGTCGAATAATTGTATTAATGCAGTGTATGCCGCATATGAAGGTACTAATCTTATCTCTTTTTTTCTCTCACCTCGACCCTTATCTCTCCCTTTTTATTTTATTTATATTTTGTTGCATTTTATTACATATTGCCAAAATGTGTATAACATCACTAAATGCTCTACAGCACAGCGGGGTAAGTCTGCTACCCCCCACAGGCTCCAGCACCATTGGTCAGCATGTCTGGGAGCTGACCTGGTAATACCACCTCTGCTGCCCCTGCACTACCTTCTGCCTCATGTAGTCTTGCTCTGGAAGCCGGTCCTGTGGGACTCTCTAGGAACAGTAGTGGAGATGGTGATTTTATCATCCGCAAAGAGATTTCAGGGATAATGAGTAGTGCACTGCACTGTTGGTGCACGCCTACGCTGACTGGAGAGGTTGTTCACCCTAATTTTACGCAGTAGTAGAAGAAGGAGATGTCAATTATTCCAGCCAGTGGTGGAGCGAGGTGACGGTGATGACAGTCCAGTGGGTGAGGACTCAGTTCTCACTGTCAACCAGCTTAATGACCATGGGTTCTGGATATCTCCACCCTCACCCCAATCATGTTGTCCCCAACCTTTTGTATAAATCACCATCCCTGTCTCTTGTCTTTTTTATCTTGTCTGTCTGCAATTGCTTCCTCACCTACCAACTTACCTGACCCAGACATATCCACATTCCTTCCACAACAATCCTCTCTCTCTCTCTCTCTCACACAAAAAAAAAAAAAAAAAAAAAAAAACTGGGCAACGGTCTCACAAAAAAATTGTCACATACATAGCTCTCCAGTTCGGGCATATGTCTTCTTGACACACTTGATTCGGTCCAGTTGGCTATACAACATGAACCCCCCTCTCTGGAAGTAATGGTTCACATTCAGTTAATATTTTGCACATATGTTCACATTACACCGTTAAAGAAATGGATAGCTATGGTTCCCTTCCTACATCCCTCCTGCACATTCCTGTCCTGCTTTCACTTTGTTCTTTCCCCTGCTTGCTCCCCATTTCACCACTGTTCTATCTTCCCTATTTCTTTTCTTTAATGCATTACTGCACAATGATGCACATTGTGCACCAATGCGCAGCAAAGGTAATGCAAACGTAGTTAAAAGTATTACATATAGCTGTATTCTAACCAGTACCATCTGGTTCCAAAAAGGAACGTATCACTGCATTAACATGTGCTGTCACAGAGTCAGTTAAGCAGCAGGTGTACTTCACAGACTCAATAATGTGGCTTGTGTTTGCGCACTGCTTAGCTATGTGCAAACATGTGTATCTTGCATGCATATGCACTTTGCTAACCGTCACTCAAACCCGCTGCTCGCCTCACTATGAAAATGTTTATATTATGCTGTATTACTGCTGTTTACTGTCCATTTCCTGTGTATGATAAAGTTAAATGTGGAGATATTACAAACTTAGGGCACTAACAGTATGTCACATACTTACAATAAATCCATGAGTTTGCATCCCTCAAGCACTGCAACTCTGGGGTCTCAGTACTTTTCCACATATATATAACACCACTACAAAATGTAATATCAAATGTTGTGTGCTATGTAATGCACATCAATCTGGAAACATGCAGAACTACAACTATTGACCCATATGCCTAAAAGGCCTTATCTGCAAGGCTACTGCAGGAAACAGCATAGACCATATCCACAGGGATATAGGTGACCTTCAACACACTTGACCCTACCCATTTTGGTTTTGTTAAGGGGAAATCTTGCTTATTAACTCTTGTGGACTGGGATACTGATCCCAAAGACCTGGATGAGAGAAAACAGGGCATATGTCTATGATGAGTTATCCAAAGCCTTTGCACTATCCTCCATTCAAGTTATAGTGAAGACCTTCCATCTGGGAATTAGGTCATACAGTACTACATGGAGAGCCAAATAGCTCAATGACAGAACACACACGCTCAAAGTTGGGGACTGCACCCCCACCACTAGCCCACTCACCAGTGGAATACCACAAGGATCTGTGCTGGGCCTCAACTGTTTGGAAATACTTTCCTGAGGCACAGGCAACAGTAGATGGCCTCTGGTTTACCAATTCTGCAGATAACTGTTAACTGGACACACTCATATAGAGTCCCCCAATGATGCTAACATCTTACAGAAGGGGCTGACACAAACTAATGACTGGTGCCAAACTCACAGACTGAAATGTAAAGTATACAATGACTCACTACCCCCTTTATCAGTGACGTACCCCTGCTAATGATGATATACATAGCACCCCCGAAGCTCAAACACAGTGTTGTGAGACTTGGGAACCCATGTTGATAGCAGTCTACACTTTCATCAGTATGTGTAGATTGTGGTGACATACACAATCTGCATTATGCACATCATATATATGGACATCACATCCAAGACCTTGTAGTCATTCCTCTGCTGTACTCCACCCTTGTCACACCAATAATAGAGTAGAATGCTCACATCTGTCTGTACCTCACCAGACACCTGCAGCAACTGGAGAAAACACAGAGTTGTGCCTGGGAGAATTCCAGGCCTCCAAACATGACACACATGGAAAGAATGACATACCTGTCACTGTCCTCAGTATCATGCAGGCTGCTGAGAGGTGACCTATGCCTGCCTTGTAGAGCAGTCTCAGACCCTGCCCTTCTGGAAATGATGGACATCTGCAATTCAAATGGGACAAGTATAATTTGCCCCAGGGTTCTCAACTTAGCCTGTGACATAAACAGAACATGCTGGGAGACAGATATATCCCACAAAGATTTACACTCCTCTGTAATGGTCTCCCACTGCATGTGAAGCAGTGCTCCTCAATGACCCTGTTCAAGCGCAACCTTGAGTACTGGTTGGATGACTGTAAAGTCACCTCTGAGCTAGCACCTATGTCCCTCAAGGACAGGGTCAATTGGTGCTGCTCACAAACTCACTCTGCTGAATGACCATCCAACTATACTCAATAAGGATACTTGTGTTTTTACAGAGCTAGGTTTCTAAACACACGAGTGCTATTAGGCTAGTGCCTAATATGAACCTATGAAGCTATGTGGCTACGCAGGCCTCCAAACCTCCCACATGGCATGCTGTCATCTACTATAAGTTCACACATACTCTTGTATAAATCAGACTTGTGCCGTGACACTTGCGTAAAGTACTGGCTTTTGTAGTCTGTGTATTTAGGTAGGGGTACCGTTCTCACTGCAGTCGACTTGGTGTGTGTGTGTGTGTGTGTGTGTGTGTGTGTGTGTGTGTGTGTGTGTGTGTGTCTAGACAGCAAAGCAGAAGTGTGTATCCTACAGTTACTTCTCCAATGACATGGATTGCCAGTATTTTGATACTTGCACTTGCCTACAAATCCATTTCATGCAGGCCTCCCAACCCCTCATCTCCCACACGGCCTACTGACAACATCTACTATAAGTTAATCTGCACTCCTGTATAAATCAAATTTGTGCCATGGTGCTTGCGTAAAGTACTGGGTTCTGTAGTCTGTTTACTTAGGTAGGGGTTGACTCACTGCAGTCAACTGTGTGTGTGCGGGTGTGTGTGTGTGTGTAAGCTCATGGTTGATATTACAGAGAGCATTTTCCACCAGTATGTGAGATACTTATCTTCTCCTCAACAGACACTGCTGATGTCATCAGGTATAAAGTATTGTCTGATACACTCCAAGTTGGACTTGCACTTGCATAAAGTACTGGGTTCTGTAGTCTGTGTAATTAGATAGGTAGGGGTTCTACTGTCCCTGCAGTCAAGTGTGTGTGTGTGTCTGAGCTGTTGCTTGACATTACAGAGAGCATTTTACACCAGCATGTATGACACTTTATATTCTCAACAGACACTGACAACGTCATCAGCTATATCACATTTTTGGATATGCAGTATTCCCACCAAGGCAGGGTCAGAGACTTGCCTGGAGGTCAGGCAGAAGCCACCTCATCCTTAACAATAAAAATTACAGTGACATGGCTTTTAATCTGTCCACATACATGATAGCATAGTTTATAGGCTCTGCGTTATTTTGCTGAAAAAGTCCTGTGTGGTCTCTCCAGCTGCTACATGTGTCTGGTGAGGTACATGTAAAAAAGAGCATTAAATTCTATTAGTGATGTAATGCAGTCTGACTATAGTGCCGTCATACAATCTTAAGATCTCAATATGATGCCGTGACTTATGATGTGCATAACATAGGTTTTCAATAGCAGTATGGACACTTGATTGTCAACGTTCAGATTGCTATCTACATGTGTTTCCAGTCCTTGCATCACTGCATTTCTGAACTGCAGGACTGTTGTCAATGCTGTGATTAACATGGAACTCCACTTTTCAGATGAACAACATTACAAACACACATTTCTGTATTTATTTGTATAATGTGTGCCTTTATCACCATTCAGTTGTGCATGTTAGCTCCTCCTGCACTTTATCACCATTGTTGTATTCAATGATTGCACACAATATGCAAGAATCAGCAAACTTGGCAAGCCAAAGGCCATATACTTTAGCCTGAACTGTCAAGAAATACATCTAAAACAATGAAGGGCCAAACACAGATCCCTCGGGTTTGCCAGTGGTGACAGCTCTACTGGCACAGGTTGATTCACCAACTTTCACATGATGTGTTCTGCAGTGAACCAAATGTTTATCCATCAATTAACATAATGTTTAATCCCCAGCATGGGCATTTTCTCAATGATACCTATGTGTGTGATTGTGTCAAAACCCTAGGTCAGATCACAATAGGCTGAATGCACTGTCTTACCTTCATCTAGGCCTATCACATGGATTCAATGGAGTGTGACAACAGCACAGATCACCTAAGGCATGACTCAGTACATACACCTTCCTGATATGGTTGAATACACAGTTCAACACAGTCTCCACACTATTTTCCCATACAAGGGTGTACATCAACACACATACACCTGTGTTGGGGAGACAGCACCTGATGTGTGCATGTATAGAGACATCCTGACTCTCCTCGACCATGAGGCAGACCAGCACATCATAGACCTCTTCTACATATACACTAGTAATATTCCAGGTGTGAGCAACAGATCTGTGTGAGCTGGACTCCTTTACATCTGATAGATGTCCTCAAAGAGCTCAAGGACATGCAAGATGACAACAGTATCATCTTGTGGAACTTGAACAGGTCAAGGCATCTGACACAAATCCATACTGAGATATTCAATCATCACTGTCATATGTTGTCATAAACAGCTATATCACCAAATGGGTAGACCAGTGTATGGCATACGTAGCATCTCACTATTTTGAAATGTGTGACATGACATACATTTCAGGTCCATTTATCAGGTCAGTACATCAGGGTGTCTGCTAGGCCCTTTCCTGCCCAGTAGTTAAGTGATGGACATCACAGATGACATACACATGCTGTGTTCAAACAGCTACCTGAAGGACCACTGCTTGTGGGCAATCACTGACTGCAGCTGTGACATTAGTATAATACAGACAGTATCAACACGCACCAATAACGGCTGCCACAGCCATGACAACACCTGCATTGACAAGAAACATAGAGGGATTTGTTAAATCAGGAGACAGACACATGACCAAAGTACAGTGTGGACTTCACACCCTATAATCAGACCAATAAGTATGGGACCTACGCCCTGGGGTAGAGAGTAAGTGGTATATCCACCAGAATTTGCTCACAGTGCTGCCTACACCTTGAATGTAACATAACTACTGGGTATGTGAAGGACATACACATCAGAGTCCATAATAACTTCATGGTTCCCAGCCTTTATCACACCAATAACTTTGTAAAATCAACCCTTCTTCATGTACCTTCCTAGACATCTTCCAGTGATGTGGAACTCAAGTGTACCACCTTTGTCACAGTGCGCTGTCACACAGCTTATTGGCCATACCTAGGTATTCATTCTGTGGAATATACTTGACTGATGGTGCAGAAAGTACAGTTGTGTACCTACCATAAATGTAGATGTTCGAGTGCATTCACTGTCACAGTCATTACACTTGGGTTATCCTGCTGGCAGGCTACCCGCAGTCGGCCTGAATTCCAAAGTCCTGGCCCGACGTCGGTTGCTGTTGCCGCTTCCCTGACGTCAGTGTGCCAGGGGTATACAAGATGCAGCCAATGCCATTTTCTTCAGTTTTTCTTGCCCCAGATGTCAGATACCCCCAAAAGGGTAGGCTAAAAACATTGCTTATAAAGAGCATGCACTAAACTAAACAATACCTTCATCTAAAAGCAAATACACCACATAGGTTGTATAGAACAGAGAAGTACAGATAAGTCCCAGCAAAGAAAGGGTATGGTGGGTGGGTAACCTGGACTGCAACAGTGAATACACTCGAACATCTGCATTTATGGTAGGTACACAACTGTACTATGTTCATCGTGTTTCGCTGTTGCAGTCATTACACTTGAGTTGCATCCCAAACCTGAGGTTGGGCAACTGGGTCTAAATAGAATTAGGAGTGGCTATGAGGCCCTGCAGAACTGCAGTGGCAAAGCCTGCTCTGGATTTAGAATAAAGAGGTAAGTGGTAGTGCTTGGTAAAAGTGTGCACTTAACTCCAAGTTGCAGCCTCCAAAATTTCCTTGGTTGCTACTCCTCTGAGAAAGGCTGCTGAAGTGGCTGCTGCCCTGGTTGAATGTGGCCTAATGCCCTTAGGTACTGATTTTCCATGCTGTGCATAGCAGAAACGAATGCAGTGTCCTATCCATTTTGAAATAGTCTGCATTGAGATAGCTTTTCCTTGTGATCCTCCAGCATACGCTACTAAACGTTGCTCAGTCTTTCTGAAAGTCTTGGTTTTGTCCAAGTAGAAGCATAGCTGCCTGTGTATGTCCAAAGAATGCAGAAGTCTCTCCCCTTTATCTGGGGATTTGGATAAAAAGTAGGCAAATGAATGGTTTGATTAAGAGCCACACTGGATACTACCTTTGGCATAAATGTTGGGTTTGTCCTTAGAGAAACCCTGTCTGGATGGAAAATGATAAAAGGTTCCACTGCCATTAATGCCTGTAATTCTGATACTCTTCTTGCTGAAGTTATTGCTAGGAGCAGAGCTGATTTCCATGATAAGAATTTTATCTCAGCTGTATTGGCTGGCTCAAAAGGAGGCAGTGTGAGCTTTTCCAAGACAAAATTGAGATCCCATGCAGATATTGGTGCTCTCCTTGGAGGTCTTATGTTTTTGGCCCCTCTGAGGTAATGCCTTAGCAGTGGATGTGAAACAATAGGTGGTTCCGTATTGTAATGAGCTGAAATGGCAGAGGCATGGATCTTAACTGATGAGAAGGATAGGCCCTTGTCCAGCATCTCAGTTAGGTATTGTAAAATCTGAGGGATATTTGGAACAAACGGTTCAATTCTTTGTGCCCGATTCCAAGCACAGAATCTCTTCCATTTTTCTGCATAAGATTTTCTGGTGCTGGGCCTCCTGGCTTCCAAAATGGCATCCATACCTGCTTTAGAGAGAGGTGTGTTCTGAGTGGTTATAGTATTCCCCATATAGTCAGATTTAAGGTTCTGAGTTGGCTGTGCAGGATCTGATTGTTTTGTTGGGTCAGAAGACGAGGAATTTGAGGTAAAGTCCAGGCTGGGCCTTGAGACAAGCTCTTTAGGATTGGGTACTAGTGCTGGCGTGGCCAGTCTGGGGCAATCAAAATCATTTTTGGCTTCTCGGCTGACCTTTAGGAGTACCTTGGGGAGGAGAGGCAGTGGTGGAAAGGCATAAACTGTCAGGGTTTTCCAGCTGAATGATAGAGCATCCACCTTCCATGCTTGTGTGTGGTAAGTCCTTGTGCAGAATCTCTGTAGTTGACAGTTGTGAGGGAAGGTAAATAGATCTATGTCTGGGCATCCCCATTTCCTTGTTATCATGCTGAAGACTTGTAGATCTTGTTTCCACTCGTGAGGGCCCATGAGGTTTCTGCTTAGTTTGTCTGCCAGAGTATTTGTCTTTCCTGGCAGGAATTGTGCTTGCAGATGCACTTGATAGGTCAATGCTGTGTTCTCATGGCTTGCCTGCAGAGGAGGTAGGAATGCGCGCCCCCTTGCTTGTTTATGTACCACATGACTGTAGTTTTGTCCTTCTTTAGCAATAGTTGTCCTGGATGGAGTAGATCCTTGAAGGCTGTCAGGGCATTCTGTACAGCTAGCATCTCTTTTTGATTGATATGAAGATGCCTTTGGCTTGCGGGCCACGAGCCTTGTATACATTTTCCTGCTGTGTGTGCCCCCCAGGCATAATCTGATGCATCTGTTGTTAGTGTCTGCCTGGCTGTGGGTAAAGTGAATGGCTGTCCCTTGTTGTGGTGACAGGCCAGTGCCCACCATCGAAAGTCCTGTTGCAGGCAGGGAATGAGAGTAATTACTGTTTCCAGGCTGTGGCAATGTTGAGTCCAAACACTTTTTAGATACCATTGTAGCTTCCTCATATGCAGTCTTGCATATGGAATTAGCAGAATACAGGATGCCATGAAGCCCAAAGCCTGCAGAATTTTTCTTGCAGGTAACTGGGTTTTTGTGGCCATCATTTGGAAGTAAGGAGTCAGTTGCCTTTGTTTGTCTGGCGTGAGATAAGCCATCTGGGCAGCTGTATTTAAGCTTGCACCCAGGAATATTATCGCTTGAGAGGGCACTAGTTCTGATTTCTTTTCGTTTACTGTGTACCCTAGGCAAATCAGTAATCTTTTTACAAATGCCAGATGCTTTAGTAGAATGTCCTTGCTTTTTGCTTGAATAAGACAGTCATCCAAGTAGGGATATATTTGAATTCCTTTTTGCCTGCAAAATGCAATTACTGGTGCCAAGCATTTTGTGAAGACCCTGAGCACAGTAGATAAGCCAAGGGGCAGTGCAGGGAATTGGTAGTGCATTGAGCCAGCTATGAACCTGAGGTATCTTCTGCAAGATTGTCTGATTGGGACATGCAGGTATGCCTCTTTGAGGTCTAAAGTTACGAGCCAAGCCTTCTTGCCCAGCATGGGCAAAAGTTGCTTTAGTGTCAACATTTTGAATTTTGGAACTTTTAGAAAAGTATTTAGAATAGACAGGTCCAGTATTGGTCTCCAAGCTTTGTCCTTGCTGTATACCAAGAAAAGTCTTGAGTAAAATCCTTGCCCCTGCTCTTGCTGTGGTACTCTTTGAATAGCCCTCATGTCCACGAGAGATGAAATTTGCTTTTGTGCCTCTGCCCATTGATTGTGTGGCAGGTCTGGCATACCTTTTGTCCTTGGCAGGGTGTGAAAGTGGAACCTGTAGCCCTGAGAAACAATATTCAGTACCCATTTGTCCTGGGTAATCATGTGCCAATTTTGTGAGAAAAGTGCTAGCTTACCCCTAAGGGTGCTGCCAAAAGGTAAGTGCTTGGCATTGGCAGTGGGAAGTCATTGGGACTGTTTCCTATAAGGTTGTGATTTGTCTTCTCCGCTTTTGGAGGCAGGAGCACCCCATTGTTTAGGCCTGTACGAGCTTTGGGCCTGAGATCTGCCTTTAAGGCGTCTGTATCTGCCTCTTTGTGGCCTGTCTGATAGTGGAAAGGACCAATTCTTAGAAGGCCAGTTCCTGCTAAATCTGGGTGACTGAACCTGTAAGAAATCCTTAACTGCATTGATTTAGCTTTATCCTCCATTTTCTTTAACAACTCTTCTGCTTTAACACCAAACAAAATATCATGCTGTAATGGAGCATCCAATAATTTTGCATTAACATGATCAGGCAGACTCTGTTCCTTTAATCAAGCATGCCTTCGAATGACAGAGCCTGTAACTGTGGTCCTGCAAGAAGCCTCTAGAGAATCAAAACCACATTGCAAAGTATGTTTTCCCATTTGTTCAGCTGCATGCAATACGTCCTGCATTTCCTTGTTTTCAGTACATTCAGAGTTTGTTAGTATTTTCTGTTTTAGCAGAGACATTAGGTATTGCTGATATTTAAGCATGTGAAACTGGCAGTTTAAAGACCTTACAGCTAAAGTAGCAGAGATGTAAACTTTTTCCCCCATCTGTCCAGAGCTCTAGAATCCCAATCAGAGGGAACAGTGTTTTTTGCAGTGGAAGCTTTGACCCCTTTGGGACCCTGAGATATAGTTTCTGGGTCAGCAGCAGGGTTTTTATAAAGAAATTTATGTGAACCTGGAACCCTGTAATACCTGTCTGGCTTAACTGGTGCAGGGGTTAAAGAATCAGGAGACAGACTGGACTCAGAAAATACATCATCTACAATGTCTAGTACAGGAGGTATAGCAAGATGTCTGTGTTGAGGCAATAAAAGAAAATCTCTGAGCCTTTTCTTTGAGTCTGAATAATCTTGGCTCTCCCAGTGGAAATGCTCCCTCATGGTGTGTAAGGTTTCCCCAAAAGAATAGTCCTCAGGAGGAGAGGCTGAAGGGATAGATTCTTCAGCATCACAGTCCTCATAAGGAGGAATAGAATATCCCTGTTCTGAAGAGAAATCAGAAGAAATAGAAACCTGATCAGAGGAATCATAGTCAGTGTCTTGCTTAGGCCTTTTGTCAGGAGGGGGATGGGAACCCCTGATCAAAGTAATTAGGTCCTCTGCCATTTTAAGCATCTGTTTCTTAGGCATGGAAGACTGTCCAGGAGAATGCTGTACTTGTTTCTTTGTCTTTAAAGGTGTTTTAGCCTTTGTCTTGGTTGCTGAAGTGGTCTTGATAGTAAGCTGTGTAGGTCTGAAAACACCCACAGATGCCAATGCCTGCTCAGCGGCTCCGGACCCATCTGAGGGAGTAGTTTCTGTAGGCCCAATACCTTGAGTTTCCAGAGGCCTAGTTGTCTCCACGTGGGAGTCGGAGGCGGCCTGTGGCTCTGAGGTAGCTTGTGTCAGGGGCTGCAAAAGCTCCTCACTGAGAACCGGCGACTGGCCTAGAAGAGGCTTTGTCATCGGTTTTGGACCTCGGATGCCTGTCCTTTTCTTTTTCCTTGCACTTTTTATGAACTCCGGTCGTTGGCTGTTCCGACAGCATTATATAGTTAAACCTTCGGCCAAAGTAATGGAAAGCAAAATCATACTGACGCTTAATAGTGCACTGGTTAAATCTAGCACAAAACCGACAACTAGCAATGTCGTGGTCAGGACCTAGGCAAGGAATACAGTAAGAATGAAAATCCTTATGACGTATTTGCTTCCCACAAGAAATACAATTGTTAACTTTTACTGACATTGGTCTGGAGCAAGAAAAAGTTTCCCCAACGGGGTAGTTAGCTTTATTGAAGACTTCGTATCTGAAATTCAATTTTAAAAAATCTCAGGAGTCAGCTGACCGGCACTTGCGAACTGCTTTTGCTTCGGGAACCGCGCAGCAAGAAAGACTGAAGAAAATGGTGTTGGCTGCATCTTATATACCCCTGGTGCACTGAGGTCAGGGAAGAGGCAACAGCAACAGATGCCGGACCAGGACTTTGGAATTCAGGCCGACTGCGGGTAGCCTGCCAGCAGGATAACCCAAGTGTAATGACTGCAACAATGAAACACGATGAACATCACCAATCAAGTTGCTACACCAGATGCATGTCTGCTACCTGTTCTGCTTATGCAGACACTACATATATAGGTGTTTGACAACATTAATGGCATGTATCTCTTCAGTAACAGTGTGGATTGTGCCTTATATTTTATACAGATATTTATATCTGTATAGATACATATGCCGTGCACACAAGGCATCTAGACTGTATGGCTATATAGCATACTGTTGCATACAGGTATAGCACTGTCCCTCCTGACACCCTCCAGCAGATATTACAGTGCCAGGACAGTGTGCATAGTTACCCTAATACAGTGTGGACGTATCATAATAGTTGTTCAAGTGTGTATGTGCAGACTCATCTCTTACCACTCTACATCACACACGTTATGTCAGAGGCATGGGATTAGTGGTGGTATTATTCTGATACTGTCCATGATTTGTAATGTCTTCCATGATGCTTTACCTGTGGCCACCTTGCTGGAGATCTCTACTGAAAGTACATTTATATTTAGGCATATCAGTTTACACAGCTTCACAGTTTGCACCCTACTCCAGCTGTATGTCAGATCCCTGGTAGATGTCCTCTGCATTATTCATGTAAGGATGCTTATCTCACACAGACATTCTTCCCATTGTTATGCCACCTTGTGTGACAGTCACAGACAACAGATTTTTAATGTACAGTCTGTACTGTACCATACAGATATGTGCGCTTGGTGTTGCTGCTACAACCATCTTCCATTGACATGCCCTCCTCTGCTGTACATGAGGGAGTTTCACCTGTCCTCTTTCCCTGTGTTTCCTCCTACAACTCATCTGTGTGTCCCTATTCAATAAACACAGTTCTCCTGTGTGATCATTTTACATGGCAATCCCATGTTCTGTTACATATTAACTCACTCCAGTACAGAATGCCAGGAATGGGATATCACAACATTCTGGACTGTAGGTACACTGTCCTGTACTGTGTTTGGACCAAATAATTCACATTCATATCTCTCAACTATCCAAATATTCTGAGGATGTCCAAATGTTTTTCTTATCAAATTTGTGGCTTTCAAATATACCACTGGGATGCTTTTTGACCATACACATGGTATGCCCTTTCAATTAACAGTTCCTGCTGGGGAATACCAGTCCAGTTGCTTATTTTTGCCTTCATAAAATGAATACAGTCTCTCCCTTCTAGTTTCTGTGGTACATCAGAAAATCTCAGGATTTTCCTTGCATGTTCTTTCCTCTAATTCTACCATTTTTAAAAAATATTTCCTTTTCGGTAATCTTGTACTCAACCAACCTGTTCATCATACTCACCTCAGATTTTTGCAGTTTTATCAGCTCATTTGCATATCTGTTTAAAGCTTCTTCCAATTTTCCAGCCTTTTGTTATTTGAGATGCTATATTCCTTCAGTGTTCCATTTATTTTAATCAGCTCTGAGCACATTTAGCTTATGATTTCCTCTAGCTTACTGGAAGCCATGCCTTGCATGAAAGCTGGAGCTTGAGCTGCTTTCTGATGAACATGTCTGTTAAATTTGGTTGACTTCTTTGAGACAGTCACCAAAGCCATGGATGAAGGGAAGACAGTGCACACTGCCTACCTTGACCTGGCCAAGGCCTTCGGCACTATTCCCCACTCAGGCATAGTAGACAAACTCTCTCAACTAGGTATCAATCCATATGTTATCAGATGGGTAGCAAACTGGCTCACTGACAGAGCCCACCTAATCAAAATAGGGGAAGCCACCTCACGCAGTAACGAATGGCACACCCCAGGGACTGGTCTTGGGACCTCTGTTATTCAGGATATACTTCTCTGAGGTGCAGGCCAAAACCAGTAGGCTATGGCTGACCAAGTCTGTAGATGACTGCAAGCTGGGCATGATTATCAATTCCCCAAATGATGTGGAAGTCCTCCAAGAGGGTCTCACCCAAACAAATGACTGGTGCCAGAAACATGGCCTCAAGCTGAATGCCAAAAAATGCATCATCATCCCCATTTGGGGAGAGTGATGTTCCCACATATCACATTAATAACAAAGTCCTAAGCAGGCAATCAGTCATGAGGGATTTGGGCACCCAGGGTGATGGCAACCTGACTTTTGACCACTATGTTGCTTCCGTTGTATGGAAAGCTTTCTATATGGCACACTTCATAAGTAACGGTATCTCATCCAGGGACAAGGAGGTCATAACATCCCTGTATTCTCCCCTTATAAGGCCAATTATTGAGTACAATGCCCCCTTTGGCATGTACCTCACAAAACACATGCAGCTGCTGAAGAGACCACAGAGGTTCCTCACCAGAAGAATCCAGGGCCTCAAACATCTACCCTACACAGATAGGCTAAAAGCCCTGTCCCTCTACTCAGTTTCATACAGACTCCTCAGAGATGATCTCTGTCTGGCATACAAAGCAATCTCAGACCCTGCCTTGATGGGACTACTGCATATTCGCAAGTCAAGTTCCACTCGAGTAACCCGTACAAGCGACCTCAACCTGGTCTGTGACATCAATAGGACTTGTTGGCAGGACAGATTTGTGTCCCAGAGACTCCCCCATCTGTGGAACAGACTCCCTCTCCACATCAAGCAGAGTACCTCATTGCCCCTTTTCAAGTGCAACCTGGATAACTGGATGGGAACAGAAAATACACCCCTGGGACTCCACCCATGTCCCTACTGGACAGGGACTTTGGGTGCTGACCTGTCTAAACATGGGCTAAACTCTTGGCTAGACTTATAAGGGCCTCAGGGCCAATGGCCTAGTAACTTCCTATGAACAGCTGCAAGATTCTTCCTAGCCAGTATTTCCTATTCACCTTTTCTAGTTGATGTTCTTTCAGGCTCTCTTACGTTTCTTCTTTGCAGGCATCTAGGCAGTGTACTTACTACCCAGTAAATGAATTTTACTCAAGCTGACAACTTCACTAGCTATTGTCTCTCAGTTTCTGTTTTCACACAGGGAGAGATGAAGTTAAGCTGTTGATTGGTCAACAGCAATCTTAAAAGATCTATATTTTTCAAGTTTTTAGTCATTTTTCTGATATTATCCTTGACTGGAGGCTCCTCTGCTCTGACATATACATCAAGGGTTTTTTTGTACTGTTTACTAATGGTGACCACCAGCACGTTGGTTTGCTTTTAAATTTCCCATTACTTGAAGACTTGGGTAGGACTGTTAGTTCTTTTCTTTATCTAAGCTGCTATAGAATTCCTTGTGAAGCTACCTGCTGTGGCAACATCTGGGGGTATGCTACTAGAAATGAATTAGTGACACGTTGACATAGAATTTAATAAGAGTTTTATGTTTAAAATCCCTGAATTCCATGATAATGGTATCTGCAGATTTAGATATTTAAAAGGTGAAGATCACTAGGTTATGATAAAACTTATAAGGGGAAGAAGACGCCAGGGGAACAGTACATTACAGAACTACAGTGGACCTGTTCAAAAATATTACATGTTGGATTCCTGACAATCTGGGTCGGAATTCTAAGAACTTTTGGGTATATCCTACATTTGAGGTATAGGTGTACCAATTTATAGGTTCAAGGGTGTACACTAGACTAACAACCACTACTGCTCTTAAAAGCCTAGCCTTGCAACCCAAATGTGATCCACAAATTTGATTTACAGAGGGGGTGATTTACTGCTTCTGTCTGTCAGAACCATAAGGAGCCAGAACGGGGTGAATTTCTGATTACACATCAGTTGGTCCAACCTACTCTTAAAAAGGGATAGTGAGGAATTCTGCTTCACATGGATGGGGAGCGTGTTCCAAAGAATGGGAATTCTCTGAGAAACATATCTGTCTCTCCAACATGTCATATTTATGTTGAAGCAAAAATTAGGTCTCAATCTAGTAGTTCTGATGTTGTTTGTTTTGCAGATGTGCAAAAGATTCATCAAAACAGGGCCTAGTGATGCCTTGTATCTAGGCAAAGATCACCTCTCAGATGTCTGTATGATACCAAGTAAAGAGACAGGGCCTTGAGGTGCTCAGACAGGACAATGTGTTTACTCCCTGTATTCCTTTTGTAAGAAACCTTTGTGAACATTCCAGTTGTTGCATGTGTCTGCTTAAGTACATAGAGAAGGGAGCTTTATACTTTATGATGAGCCTGATGAGGGCTGAGTACAGTGGTATAATGACCTCTCTGGACTTAGATGACATGTCCTTGCTTACAAGTTCAGCAATATAGAAGTATTTTCTTACTACCTTGGACACATGTTGGTTGAAGGCAAGGATACTATCTACAAGAGTTCCCAGATCCCGGACTACTGAATCAAGTTTTAAGGGTGTTTTTTGACAAAGTAAATACCTGGGGTGGCAGACTTCCCAAAAGGTACTATAATGCATTTTTTGGTATTGAGTTTTAAGTCACAGCTTTGGCACCAAGTGTTTGTCTGTATTAGCCCTTTCTGAAAGGTGCTCTCATCTTAGTGGGATTCAGTGACTGCTTCCATTTTGCAGTCATCTGCAAACTTGGTTAGCCAGAGGCCTTTGACATTGGCTTTGAGATCCAAGAAGTAGATGCTAAAGAGAAGTGGGCCTATCACAGAGCCATTGGGAACTCCACTGGTGACTGGCCTCTTTGTGGAGGTGGTCTTACCTATTCTAACCTCCTAGGTCCTATCAGTGTGTTATAAAGGGGGTTATACCTAGTTCTGTAAGCTTGTTTACAATGCCTGAGTGGGGTATTGCATAAAATGCTTTAACCAGATCTAGGTAGAGAGTACATACAGTTTTCCCCTCATCATTTGCACTAGCGACCTTTTCAAAGATGTCTACCCAATTCAGTAAACATGACCTTCCTTTAACAGAGTGAAACTGGGATGGATCCAGTGGTTGGAGGTATCCTTTGTCTTTGCTGATAATTTCCATGACATTTTGTTCCATGTGTTTGCAAATAAGACTAGCCAGACTAATGGTCTGTAGTTTTCCAGCATCTTATGAAGGGGGAGGACAGTCCCAGTCCTCCATTCACATGGCACAAGGCCTGTTTTAAGACTATAGTAAAATAATGACTCCAGGTTCTGATTAGTATATTTTAGACTAGTCAGAAAATATCCTGGGATGTTATCAGTGCCCACTGAGGCCATGTTCTTGGCTTTAGTGAGTGCAGCCAGTACATGCTCACTAGTTATAGTTGAAGGGGTCATGTTTGTGGGTATTATTTGGGGTGGTTGGGGTGAGAGGGGTATTAAAGTTGTAACTGAATTTGTCTGCTAATAGGGTCACTACATCACCAGGCTCGGTTACTGATTTTTGCCATATTTTTTTCCCTTTTTCTGGATAACCTGTTTAACCTGGGATGCCACCAGGGAGGTTTGTTTTTTAGGGCTAGTTCTGGGCTTACTTCTGGTAGGAACAGCAAAAGAGTTTCTGAGACCAATTCAGCATAGCCTGGTGTATTCCCAGAGTTTGTAGGGGCATTGAAATTTGCCAAACCATCATTTAAATAACATGTAATTTGCCTCAGAATAGTTCCTGTTACTGGTTTTAATGGGATTAAGGAGTTGATTTTGAAGGACACAGCTTTATGGTAGGACCTTACCATAGAGGATGAGACATGGGGGGGGGGGGTGCAGCATTCTCCCATATCTGTGAGCAAAAGCTTCAGTATGTTGGAGCCTCTAGTGGATGTTCTCACTATTTGCTCAAGGGTGCTTGTATTTACGAAGTCCAGGAATCTCTGTGCCTGCAGATTTAAGGCTATGTAAGATTCCTAATCTATAGAGGTGCAATTAAAGTCTCCCATGAGTAGGGTGTTAGGTTGGATGGTAAGATTCTGCAGTAGGTCCATGCATGCATTGTGAGTTTCTTCAGAATGGAGGGTGACCTATAGCTGTCTGGAATATGGTACAGGATTTTGACTATGGAAAATGTTAATGGAATTCCATCTTACTCTAGCCTAGGTATTATAAAGCTCTGGCAAGGTGGTCAGAAAACAAAGCCCTAGGATGGATAAAGACTCCCACAGTACTGGAGTTCTTTACAGGGAATTCTCATAGTACATTTAGGAACCTTACATAAATGTCAGGGGACACAGTGGGTGTCCTGTAACAGGCTATATAAATTGATAGCTGGTCCTGTTTAGTGAGATTTGGAACTCTTGAGTTCCATTTGTGGGTCTCTTGAAATCTACCAAGATGTGACACTGATTTTAACAAACATGGAGATGCTTCCACAGATGCCATCATATCTAAAGGTTTGTAGGGAGTATTTCAGTAATTATAGACATGGATGTACTCCAAATACGGAACAGCCTCAAGGTTGGGAATTTTGTTGTTGAGACTTCTAGCATACAGCAGAGGCAACTTAATGTGATTCTGTTTCGGATTTGCCAAGTTAGTTATACTGGGATGTCCATCAAATGGATGCTGTCTCAAAAGGCACTATGAGGGCAGTAAAGGCTTTAGTCAGTATGCAGAAGCCTTGGGACTACAGGTGCAGGCCATCCTTGGCAAAGTAAGTAGGACTGTTGAGCATTTTGTCCCATGCTGCCAAACACACTAAATCTGACCGGAACACCAGCTACTTATATAACTGTTGAAGCCAATTATATTTTCTTTGTACCTAGGCATTATTCTTGGAGAAGGAAGGATTCGACTCAGGACTACAATCTTCCCTGCATTTGTAACAGGCATCATGAGTTTTGATATGCCTCTATGTTGTGGAAGTGCATATTACTCACATTTTTTTTTTTTTTGTGACAGTGAGGCCTCAGTGTTAGTAAAGTACTTGAATCTCTTATAAACAGAATGCCTTATACTAAAGTAAAAGTTCATTAGCTGCCAGAATCAGGTAGTTGCTACACTACCTAAGGAATCCAAGTGCTATGCAACAAAAGGACAACGTGCAGGCTGAACTTCCACTGCAGTTTAGAAATGTACTTAATAAAGCAAAATACATAATTTAAGTTCTGTTTCTAAAACTGCCTACCTGGCTATCTGAAATAAATTAAAGTTTAATGTTGGCACTGTGCCGATGGACCATCCTGTGTGGTTAGGCAACTGTTTGTATACGTTGTGCTGAGTAGCTACTGACCGTTTAGGACAATGTGGAGTACATTTGAGCAGTTTTGTACTCTGTAGAGCAGCAATGGGCTACTGGAAGCTACTACTTCTCCCTCTAAAACTACAGATCAAGCAATAACATGGGTGCTGTGAGGGTCTAGTCGTCTAGTCCATTACTGGTCACTTCTCAAGTTCATGAACCCAAGAAATGAGTGCCAACATGTGTCCTGTGTGTGTGTGTGTGTGTGGGGGGGGGGGCACATCTGTTATTCTGAAGAAAAAAATAGATGCAGGTTAATTACGTTTCTTTTCTTGAGCAGTAGTTGAATGAACCAGCAAGTTGATTAAATTAATGTTTTCCAAAAAATAATACCACTCTACCATAATGTTATCTCACATGCATGTCAAAGGATGAGTGAATCTTTATTTGGCATATTTTTTCTTTGAACTGTCACACTACCATTTTTGACTGTTAAGTCTGCCTGGTCAGTGGCATGGAGATGGCACATGTAATGACTCCACTATAGCATCCTTTGGAATAACTGTTTTATCTACAATCAGTGATATGAGAGATGTAAGATAGCGACAAAAAAATTGTGTATCACTCTGTGAAGATGAAAATAAGACTGAACAAGCCCAAATTTTGTGTAGCTGCAAATGTTGAAAAACACAGAAACAGAGGCACTGGGCATAAAAGAAAACTATGGGTTGTAGATAAGGAAAGCTAATTATTATTTGGCAAAGTGGCCAATCTTGAGAAGTCTTAGCAACAAAACAATCTGAGAATATTTAATCTTCCAGAAGGTGGTGAGGGAGAAGAATACCCTTTTGTTACTGAAAAAGAAAATGCTTGGTGACTTTTTGGATAGCTCTGTGTCCCTTGTGGTAGAGCAGGCACATGGATCTGCACCCAATCAGACTCAGAAGTATGGTGAGGCTCAAAGACAATTCTGGATGCCAGGAATAAAGAAACACAGATCTGGAAAAAATCAGCTACAAAAAGTGAGGAAGAAACACTGCCAGGGGAAAGTTCTACAGATGTTCAGCAAAAAGTAATGCAAGCTTCAGACATGACTTCCAATAACCTACAGGAAGATATAAGATAACTGCACACAGACCTGGTTAAAATAAACAAAACACTGGTAGTATATCAACAAAAACAACAAAAAAAAAATACACAAAGGGATCCAAGGATGACCAAAGGCTTCCAAAATAAATCCATCTTTAATGTACAAAATGTAAAAGCATAAGCGCTTTTGTAGCAAAGCTACTTCATCAGATGCATTTCACAACTAAAATTCTCTACTCATTATATATACTAACTAAAAAGGCCACATAACAAGAAACTTTGCTTTCTTAAAGACACATTACTGAAAATGCTCACTACAATGTATTTATATATAAAAAACAACTTGTTTGCTATATGGTCCATTAATGATATGACATTGTTCCCAAACTCCCATAGCCACATTGGCGTAGCTATTGGCACATGACGTGCCCATAGCTACGTCTTGTTTTTGCCAGTAGAAACTGTCACCAAATACAAACACATTATTGTTCAAAACACACTCAAGTAAGATACATGTCATCTCAATCTTTTCACTATTAAAGTCAGTGTACCTCTCTAAAAACTGTTTTACACTTGAAAGCCCTTCATTGTTTGGAATGACCGTAGGTCGCTAAATACAAAAGTTCTTGTTTCTTATATACATACATAAACAAGAACAAATCATTCAAAAAATGTTGAGTGTCCCTTAAAATGTGTGGACATGAATTCAAAACAGGTCTAAATTGTTTCTCTACGAAAATAAATGTAGGCTCAGTGCACCAATTTCTGCCTGCCACAATAGGACGTAATGGGGGATGTACAGGAATTTTATGTAATTTGGGCAGGCCTTGAATGACAGGTACTAAAGCATCCTTAAGAAATAAATAATTAAACAACTGCACGCCTATTAAATCATTCTTAAGTTGTTGTTGTTTGTCTTTCGGCTTTTTCCCGGTAAGGGGTCGCCACAGCGGAACTCCGGTTCGCTAATGATTGGCAATAGATTTTTACGAAATGCTGAGGTGCCAGCTCGACGCCCAACCTTCAATGAAGGCACGGCCATTTACGCACGCATGTCTTTCGAACGCTACCCAACCGCCGGGAGGACGTCTTAAAAATGTTGTTCACCTTAATAATCATGTGATCTGCTTGTTTAGAAGTTATTTTAATATAACAACAATTATCTGAAAGCATAGCTTTTATATCATTACTATATCTATCAGTATCAAACAACACAATTGGACCATCTTTATCAGCTGGTCTGATGGTTAATTGACTATTAGTCTGTAACCTATTCAATGCTTGATACTCAGATTTTGTTAGATTATAGCATACATTCTATAAAAATCATTAAGACAGAGTTTCTAAAAAGGCTGTTACTAAAGGATGTGGATTTGGAATATATGTGCTAGGTTTCTTAAAAACATTATTATCATATGCATTGCTGTTATTTTTAAAATTTAGCTTCAAAAGAACATTTCTGACAAACATTTTAAAGTTCAAAATTACCTCTGAAAAGTCCTGTTTCCGAGTTGGAATAAAGGAAAGTCCTTTCTTTTAAGACTAGCGTCAGCTGCCGACAAATTCCAGATTTAACCTTCTAAGTTTTGTTCCAAAACTTCTTCAGTGTTGGTGTCCCTGAAGCTTCCCCTTCGGGATTCCTCTTCATATGCATTCTGCTGCGTGAGCAGGACCTCTGCTTGGTTACAGTATTGGTAGAGGAAACAATCTCCCTTGGGAAAATGGAGTATTGTTCTTGGTACATACATTAGAAACGTTTGGTACATCAACAGTATGATTTGCCGCGCTCCCTGATTCACCTGGATGGTGCACTTGTGCTGTAACTTGAATTACCTTCTTCCTAGTGCCTAAATCAATTATGGGTGTTGCTACAGCTCTGGGATTGGACAAATGTGATGTCTGTTCATCTCCATGGTTACCAGGAGCACTCATTATGCCAGATTCATTCATATTAACAACAGGAGCAGCTTCTTGAGTAGAATTAATGACATTAGAATTATGGTTAACTGTTCTAGGCCAAGTAAACACATTAGAGTTGCTGAAGTTAGCACAGTCTCTAATTAACTTCTTAGTTTTAATCCTGCTGAGTCTATGTTCATATACAGCAACAGAGTCCATTACTTCCATGATATATTTTTCTACTAAGGCATTGTCATAATTGTCAAGTAGTTCATTATACAACTCTTTTATACTGTTAGAAAGTTGTTCTATCTCAAGTTTTGAATACTTGATAAGGAGCTGCATATATTTGAAACTACATTCAAGATTAGTCATTTGCCATTCGGCTAATAAATCTGGTATAGTACTGCCCTGTGTAGGCATTACTAGGACTCTGAGTCCACGTGGAACAATATGTTCTTTCAAACAGACTTCCACATGGTAATTCTGGTACTGTTGCCTTCTTAATTTAAATAAATTATTCTCATTAGCAAGAACTTACGTTCTTAAAGAAACAATGTCAACAGGCATGTTAGAATTTTCATTACCTGTCTCAGTACTATTGAACAAAGGATTAACATGTCCATCTAACATACCAAAAAACTTCTGGGTATTTAAATTAAGAAGGCAACAGTACCAGAATTACCATCTAGAAGTCTGTTTGAAAGAAAATATTGTTTCATGTGGAATCAGAGTCTTAATAATGCCTACACAGGGCAGTACTATACCAGATTTATTAGCCGAATGGAAAATGACTAATCTTGAATGTAGTTTCAAATATATGCAGCTCCTTATCAAGTATTCAAAATTTGAGATAGAACAACTTTCTAACAGTATAAAAGAGCTGTATAATGAACTACTTGACAATTATGACAATGCCTTAGTAGATAAATATATCATGGAAGTAATGGACTCTATTGCTGTATATGAACGTACACTCAGCAGGATTAAAACTAAGTAGTTATAGACCGTGCTGACTTTACCAACTCTAATGTGTTTCCTTGGTCTAGAACAGTTGACTACAATTCTAATGCCATTAATTCTACTCAAGAAGCTACTCCTGTTAATATGAATGAATCTAGCAGATCGAGTGCTCCTGGTAACCATGGATGTGAAAAACAAGTTATGTACCTACCATAATGTTCCATTTTAGTTGTCTTCATCTCACCTTCTTTCTTGCTGGTTGGGATCGGAGCCGATCCTCGGCTCCGACTCGGCCATCTTCAATAGCTCGAGAGCTGTTTACTGGCTCGAGTCTACCCCTTATCCCATGATGCCAAGCGATAGCTACCCAGATCTCATTTGAAATAGCTAACCCCAGACATAGCCAGAGAATGAACCTGTCCAAACAAATGTATGGATTATACCTGTCATACTCTCTAAGTCAGTAGAGGAAACAAACCAGGGAATACTCAGCCAGTGAAACCAGAACTCCTCTCGGTCCAATAGGACAGGGGGACAGAGGGTGGGACACAAGGAAGAAGGCGAGATGAAGACAACTAACATGGAACGTTATGGTAGGTACATAACTTCTTTATGTTAAGTTGTCTATCTCGCCTTCATTCTTGCTGGTTGGGACAGCATCCCTAGCACCTACAATCCTGGGCAGCTCATTGGAACAGACTCTTCAGAACAGTGGAACCAAAGTCAGCTCTGCTCCTGGAGACCATATCTAGCTTGTAATGAGAAATAAAGGTATGAGGATTTGCCCACGTAGCAGATGCACAGATAGAATCCAGGAGCAACCTAGATTGGAAGGCTACAGAAGTGGCCAAGGCCCTAGTAGAATGACCTTTCGGTTTGATAGGTAACTCTTTGTTCCTTAATTGATAAATGAAAGAAATAGTGTGAGACAACCACCTGGATAAGGTCACCTTGAAAACTGGGAAACCTTGTTTGCCTAGAGCATAGGAAAGGAATAGTTGGCCCGCCTTCCTTATTTCCTTAGTCCTGTGCAGGTAAAAATGCAATTGTCTATGAACATCCAGTTGGTGTAATTTGTACTCTGCTTTGTTGGTGTGGTTAGGGAAAAACACAGAAAGGTCTATAGATTGTTTTAAATTAAATTCTGAGCAGACTTTGAGAAGAAACGAAGGATTAGTCCTCAGAGCAACCCTGTCCTTATGAAAAACCAAGTATGGAGGATGAATGCATAGTGCCTGAAGTTCAGAGACGCGTCTGGCTGAAGTAATAGCTACCAGAAAGAGTGTCTTCCAAGATAGAAACTTAATGGGGCAGGACGCTGCTGGTTCAAAAGGGGGCAGAGTTAAGGAAGTTAGTACCAAATTAAGGTCCCAAGGAGGAGGGGGATCTCTCACTGGAGGCCTAAGGTGGTCCCTCTCAAAAAGGCTTTACAGAGCTTATGAGACATAATGTTCGAATTTGACAAACCAACATGAAAGTTAGAAATATCCGCTAATTGAACCCTGATTGTAGCAAAAGCAGACCCGGAATGAAAGAGTTGTGCTAGGAATTCCAGAATTTCGTGGACTGGGGCTGAAAAGGGATCTACAATCCTAGCTTCTGCCCAACAAGAAAAACGTTTCCATTTACTAGCATAAGTTTTTCTGGTAGTGGACTTGTGAGAGGAGACAAGAATCTCACGTACAGCCGGGGAAATGTTGGGAAGCCTGGCTAATGTTGGAAGTGGAGCAACCAAGTTGTGAGCTGGAGAGTTTGGAGAGATTGATGCAACCCGCCTCATTGATGAATCAGTAGGTCTGGAATTGGATCTAGAGTCCAGGGCTGATCGAGAAGGTAATGGTGCAGGAACGGGAACCATATCTGTCGAGGCCAGTAAGGGGCAATGAGGATCATTTTGCAACCCAACGATATTGCTTTCTGAATGAGTTTTGGAATCAAGGGAAATGGAGGAAAGGCATAAAGAAGTCCCTGGGGCCAATCGTGGACTACAGCGTCTCTGGGTGAGTGACCTGGAAGCGGAAGAATGGAGAAGTAGTTGCTGCATTTGCTGTTGAAAGGGGTGGCAAAAAGATCGCAGCAAGGCTGTCCCCATTTGTGGAAGATAAGATCCGCAACTTCCTGATTCAGAGACCACTTGTGAGGTATGAGAATAGCTCTGCTGAGCCTGTCCACTATGAAGTTGGACCTCCAAGGGATGTGCGTCGCAATCAGAAAACGGGAGGAAATCGCCCACTGCCACAGTCTGAGTGCTTCTTGACACAGGGGGTAGGACCTGGTTCCGCCCTGCTTGTTGATGTACCACACCACTGACATGTTGTCTGTTTGAATTGCAATGGTCCCAGAAGGAAGGGAGTCCTGAAGGGCTTGCAACGCTAGGCGCACCGCTCTCATTTCTAGGGCATTTATGTGCTGATGGTACTCATGAGGCTGCCAATTGCCTTGGACTGTCTTGCCCTGATAATGCCCCCCCCACCCTATCAGGGAGGCGTCTGTGGTCACTATGGCTACCGGAGGGGGCTGAATGAAAGGTCTGCCCTGAGTCACTAGTGGGGAGACCATCCACCAAGAAAGGTGCCTTTTGCATGCTTCTGTAATTATAATCATGTGAGACATGGGCAGCTGTTGGAAAGACCACTGTGTGAACAGAAGCCACTGAAGGATCCTCATGTGAAAGTGGGCCAATGGCATTACAAGAATGGCTGCTGCCATGGAACCCAGAGTTTTAAGGACGAACCTGACTTGGATTCTTTTGCTCTGCATTAGAATTTGTACTTGCTGGTGAACTGTAGACACCCTTTCTGGTGGTAACCTTGCAGACATGTTCCTTGTGTCTAAGTCTGCTCCTATATAGGTGATAGACTGACAGGGCAACACGGCAGATTTTTTGAAGTTTATTGTAATGCCTAGCTGGGAACAGATTGTGACTGTGTAGTCCCTGGCTTGTAGAAGTTGATGCCTGGTAGAAGCAGTGAGGAGCCAGTCATCTAGATATGGAAACACCTGGAATCCTCAACGTCTCAGGTGAGCCGTGACCACTGCCATACATTTGGTGAACACCCTTGGGGCTGTGGTGAGACCAAAGGGCAGAGCTCTAAACTGGTAATGACTGGCTCACAGCCGGAAGCGAATAAATCTCCTGGAGCGCCTGTCCATTTTGATATGGTAGTACGCGTCCTGAAGATCTATCGAGCACATCCAATTGTCCTGTCCCAGAAAGGGTAGAATGGACTGTAGCATGACCATCCGAAACTTTGTTCTTTGAACAGACCTATTTAGTCTGCTGAGATCCAAAATCGGTCTCCAGTCCCCTGTCTTTTTGGCACCAAAAAGAACCTTGAGTAAGTTCCTGATCCATGCTGGTCTGCCGAGACTTCCTGGATAACTCTTTTTTCTAGCAGTTTTGAAACTTCTATTACTGCTTGGTCCTTCAGATTGGGTGGAACATCTGGAAGGGATTTCCTTGATGGTAAGGGGGGTTGACAGAAGGGAATTTTGTACCCTCCGGATATAATGGACCGTACCCATCTGTCCTGCATTAAATTTTTCCAGGCTTTTGAGTACAGCGAAAGTCTTCCCCCGACTGCCTCCAGAGGTGAGCAGCCGGGCAACCCTTCAGGGATGCTGAAAGGGCTTATCAGAGAAAGATTCTCTGTTGCTCTGGTTCTGCAGACCCCCTCTGCCAGGAGGGCGGCGTCTGTTGTTATTGTTTCCTCCTCTGTCCCTGGAAGAAAAATCGCTATGTGTGTCAGGCAAGGCTCCCTGGGATTTTCAGAACCACATTTTGCCACTCTTCTGACCTTTGGGATACGGTCTGGAAGGAGTGGAAAAATGGACTCCCACGGCAGAGAGAGACTTGCCTTCTTGCTCACACCTAGTCAAAGTGTCTTTCACCTGTGGTCCAAAAAGAAAGGAACCATCAAAGGGGGTGTTGGTGAATGACACTCGAAAGGGTTCCACAAAATTACACAGCCGCATCCATGCATGCCTCCTAAGGGCCACACCCATACCCGCGGCTCTACTCGCACCATCGGCTGCATAAGAAATGAGCCTCATGGAGGTGTTAAGTACGAAATTAAGCGTCACCAGCTGGGAAGCTACTTTAGCTTGAGCCCCCTCAGCTGATGGATCTTGAAGGGTATCTCTGAGCTCTTTAAGGAGATCCCTTTGAAGCCAGGTAAAATGGCATAAGTAGTTCAGTGACCTCATGGAAAAGGTCGCTGAAGCAAACATTCACTTCCTGTATCTGTCCATGGCCCTAGACTCCTTGTTAGGAGGATGGACAGATGAAGAGGTCTCCGCCAACTCTTTTTTGGTGGCTGCTGCTACCACCATGGCATCAACAGGAACTCCTTTGGTAAGGAACTGCTTGTCTTGGGGTGCTGTGATGAATTTGCCAGGTCTCCTCGGAGTTGGTTCCACTGTATCCAGAGCTGACCAAGCCTTTCGAGCCACCACTGCCATAAGTGGATCGAAAGGCGGAGAAACCCAGGAGGTGGAAGGCTGGGAACCGAATGCATCCAGAAATACAGACTCATCCTCGGTAGGGTCTAGGGGATTCCAGTTCCACCTCTGCTTAAACATTTCTAGGATGTCCGAGAAGGAAACATCTTCAGAGGGGGATCTCGGGGACCCTTCCGATTCATCTAAGTCTGTATCAGAAGTGACAGACTCTGCCATAAGTGGATCATAAGGCGGAGAAACCCAGGAGGTGGAAGGTCGGGAACCGAACGCATCCAGAAATACAGACTCATCCTCGGTAGGGGCTATGGGATTCCAGTTCCCCCTCTGCTTAAGCATTTCTAGGATGTCTGAGAAGGAAACATCTTCGGAGGGGGATCTCGGGGACCCTTCCAATTCATCTAAGTCTGTATCAGAAGTGACAGACTCGGGGGAGTCCATTTGCTTCCTCTTGCACTTCTTCTTACGAGGGGGCTCCTCCAAATGATCAGGGGAGGCCTCGGAAGTAGAGGAAACATGCAATGAGGTGCCCTGGAGTGCCTGTACCGTACGCTTGGGGTCTGGAGGAGGAGCAGAGGTTGGCACAGGCACTACACGGGATGGAGCCGGTGGGGTCGATAGTGAAGCTGACTCAGTGGCCAGCACACTCCTCATGACATTGAAGGCATCCCTGCCACGATGCAGAGAAAGCTCTGGTTCCAAGGAAATTGGAATCTTTCTCCGCACCGAGGGAGACGGCTCTGAGGCCGATGTAGGAGCTGAGCTCACCTGCGCCGAAGCTCCGAGACGGAGAATGGGGTCGGACAAGGGTCCGATGCCACTTGCCTCCTCGGAGCTGACAAGGGAGCCCCGGCACCCAGATCCCTCGAAGGACGGCACCACCGAGGGAATCATAGCCGATGATGGAACTGAAGGAGATAGAGTTATCGGAGCCGACGGTTCCACTACTCGAACCCTAAGGAACTCCGGCTCCGAACTCATTGGAGTCGGAGGTGGAACATCGATAGAAGTGGATGGAGCCAACACCTGTTGAGGAGGGCTGGACAACATCTTGGCAAGTGCCTGTGACTTTAGCAATCTCTCCACATTGTGACCCGACAGCCTAGAGGATCGAGAGGAGTGAGAGGATCTATGACTGTGCTCACTCTGAAGCAAGGGAGACCGAGGAGCCGAACATACAGATTCCAATGAAGGGGACCTCAGCCTCTTGTGGCTCCATGACGGCTCCGAAGTTACTGATGGAGCTGATGGGGAGATAGTCTTATTGGTGCCAGCCGGCACCGAAGTAGAAGGAAGAGCCTGAACCGAGGACAACTCCGAACTTGGAGCCGAGGCTTGGTAGATTTAGATTTCACAGGCTGAGAGGTCTTGGCCAGTGAGTCCTGGGGCTTTAAAAGACCCCTAAGAATAAGATTGTTCTTATGCTCCTGCAGGACTCTTGGACTAAATGCATGGCAGATAGAACAAGAGTCCTGCAGGTGCACAGCGCCTAATCAATAGACGTAAGAAGTGTGCCCATCTGTCAGAGACATTTTCTGACAGCATGAGTCACACTTCTTGAATCCAGACACTTTGGATTCCTTTGACATCCTGAAAAACAGGAAACAACAAAAACAACAGCAGCTACCAAAGTAATATACAGTCTACACAAAAACACACTGAACTATCAGACTAAAGCTAAAGGGCTTTTTTTTTTTTTTTTTTTTTGAAATAGGAAAGCCACTAATTTAAACGGCTATCCTATGAAAGAAAGGTAGAACCTCTAACCTAAATGGCTAACCTGACAGAAAGAGGATAGCGGGGGTAGTGGGAGAACTCTCTAATTTAAACAAGTTCTACAAGGAGGAAAGAATACTACAAACAAACCCTAGCTAACACAAAAAGAACAGACTAAACATTAACAATAAACACTGAAAAAATATAATTCTAGAGTAATAGAAGTTATATGAAAAAAACTTTATACGAGCCTGAGCCAGAAAAACGACACCTCGCAGCTGAAGCGGCAAACGAGATCTGGGTAGCTATTGCTAGGCATCATTGGGATAAGAGGTAGCATCGAGCCAGTAAACAGCCCTCGAGCTACTGAAGATGGCCGAGTCGGAGCCGAGGATTGGCTCCGATTCCAACCAGCAAGAACGAAGGCGAGATAGACAACTTAACATCAGACATCACAGTTGGCCAATCCCAGAGCTGTAGCAATGCCCATAATTGATTTAGGCGCCAGGAAGAAGGTAATTCAAGTTACAGCACAAGTGTACCATCCAGGTGAATCAGGGAGTGGGGCAAATCATACTGTCGGTGTTTCAAACGTTTTTAATGTATGTACCAAGAACAATACCCCGTTTCCTCAAGGGAGATTAATGTTTCCTCTACCAATAAAATCTCATACTGTAAACAAGCAGAGGTTCCGCTTACGCAGCAGAATGCATATGCAGATGAAACCCGAAGGGGAAGCTTCAGGGACACCAACAATGAAGAAGTTTTGGAACAAAATTTAGAAGGTTTAGTCTGGAATTTGTCCAGCTATACTTTATCTGCAGCTGAAGCCAGAGTCTTAAAGAAAGGACTTTCCTTTATTCCAACTCAGAAACAGCACTTTTCAGAGGTAATTTTGGACTTTAAAATGTTTGTCAGAAATGTTCTTTTGAAGCTAAATTTTAAAAATAACAGCAATGCATATGATAATAATGTTTTTAAGAAACCTAGCGCATATATTCCAAATCCACATCCTTTAGTAACAGCCTTTGAGAAACTCTGTCTTAATGATTTTTACAGAATGTATGCTTCTAACTCTGTTCATCGTAAGCATGATATAAAGTATAATCTAACAAATCTGAATATCAAGCATTGGATAGGTTACATACTAACAGTCAATTAACCATCAAACCAGCTGATAAAGGTGGTCTAATTGTGTTGTCTGATACTGACAGATATAATAATGACATGAAAGCTATGCTTTCAGATATTTGTTTTTATATTAAAATAACTTCTCAACAAGTAGATCACATGATTACTAAGGTGAACAACACTTTTAAGACATTACTTAAGAATGACTTAATAGACATGCAGTTGTTTAATTATTTATTTGTTAAGGATGCTTTAGTACCTGTCATTCAAAGCCTGCCCAAATTACATGAAAAATTTTGTACATCCCCCATTACGTCCTATTGTGGCAGGCAGAAATTGGTGCACTGAGCCTGCATCGATTTTCATAGAGAAACAAATTAGACCTGTTTTGGAATTGTCCACACATTTTAAGGGACACTCAACATTTTTTGAATGATTTGTTCTTGTTTATGAATGCATATGAGAAGCAAGAACTTTTGTATTTAGTGACCTTAGACATCACTTCTCTCTACGGTCATTCCGAACAATGAAGGGCTTTCAAGTGTAAAACAGTTTTTAGAGAGGTACACTGACTTTAATAGTAAGAAGATTGAGTTGATATGTATCTTACTTGAGTGTGTTTTGAACAATAATGTGTTTGTATTTGGTGACAGTTTCTACTGGCAAAAACACGGCATAGCTATGGGTACGTCATGTGCCAATAGCTACGTCAATGTGGCCATGAGAATTTGGGAACAATGCTATATCATTAATGGACCTTATAGTTTAGTGGACATTTTTTTTTTGTCATGGGAGGGTCCTCAAGAGGTCTTACATGATTTCATTAAGTACATTAACAGGACCATGTCATTTTTTAAATTTTCACACAAAATTTCAGTTGAGTCAGTGGAATTCTTAGACGTAAAAGTAATATGTGACATTAATGGTTATATTACAACAGAACTCTATAGAAAGCCATGTCACTGTAACCATCTTTTATATAAAGAAAGTATGCATCCTTCCCATGTATTTAAAAGTGTACTCAGAAGCCAAGTCTACAGAGCTTCAAGGCTAAGTGTAAGTGACTCAGAATTTGTTAGGCAAACCAACTCTTTAATGGAATCTTTTACAAGTAGGGGTTAGGTAAGTAATGAGATTGCTGAGAATATTGAGCTAGTCTCCAGTGAGAGATCCAGTAGAGCTAAGCCTTATTTTTGTGAGCAGTATTCTAGTAGTACATAAGCTACATCCCAGAAGAAAGACAAAGTAAAACTATGCTTATATTATTCCAGTGACATCAAACAATATAGGGATATAATTGAAAGACACTAGGATATTTTGACTCAGATAATGACACTGAGGCTATAGTAGATAATAGACCTAGATATGTATACAAGAACATGAAGTCCCTTAAAAGACGTTTGTGTTTACCAAAAGGAATGTCATCCATTATAAGTCATGGATGTACTACTGCATGTGGGCATTGTCAAGCCTACAAATACATTGATAGTACAGAACATTCTATTATCCTGATCAAAGTAGGACATATAGCTTTGACATTGCAGCAATGTGCAGCAGTATGCACATAGTCTATCTGGCTCACTGTTCACATATGTACAAAATTCTATGTTGGTAAAACTGATCGAGCACTGAGAGATGGAATTAAGGAACACTATTATTACATAAGTAAAAGTGATACACTCAGTGCTTTGCCCAAACATAGTGTAGACACTGATGCCTCTCTTTTGTTCAAGTTTATGGTAATAGGATGTGTACATGAAAATATAAGGAAAGGGGACATCAGAAATCAAACTGAACAGTTGGAAGCCAAATGGATAGTTAGACTACGAGAAGACTATGGACATGGCCTGAATGACAGGATACCACTGAGACCAAAGCTTAAAGCCAAACCATTGAATAGGAAGTAATCTGGCATTTACTTATTTTGAATAATAAGAATTGTTAAATACATGTTTATTTATTTATTTTTATAATTTTAGGTACATTTACATATATATGTAATTTTTTATCCCTTGTTGGATGGTTATTTAGTATTTATATATAAATACATTGTACTGAGCATTTTTAGTAATATGTCTTTAAGGAAGCAAAGCTTCTAGTCATGTGACCTTTTTAGCTGGTATATATAACGAGTAGAGAATTTTAATTGTGAAATGCATCTGATAAAGTAGCACTGCTACGAAAATGCTTATGCTTTTACATTTTGTACATTAAAGATGGATTTATTTTGGAAGCCTTTGGTCGTCCTTGGATCCTTTTGTGTATTTTCTGTGCTTTGTGACTTTTTAAGTGGACTCAAGTTCTGGTTTTGGTTGTTGGTTCCTGCTACAAACAACAAAAGGCTGGAACAAATGGAAGAAGCTTTAAACAGATATTCAAATGAAATGATAAAACTGCAAAAATTAGAGGTTGAAATGAAGAAAAGGCTGCTTGAATATGAGACTGCTCAGGAAGGCATGTTTCAAAAAATAACAGAATTAGAGGACACAGCATGTACGGAAAACTTGAGATTTTCAGCTATATCAGAGAAGCTGGAAGGACCAGACTGCATTAACTTTATGAAAGCACAAGTAAGCAACTGGACTGGTATTCCACAACAGGAACTGTTAGTTGAACGGGCACATCATGCGTGTGATCCAAACCTAGCCATGAGAAAGCAACTTAAACCTATAATAGTAAGGATGCAATCCTACCAGCAGAAGGAGTTGATTCTAACAAAACTGTGGAAGAAGGACAAAATACTAAAAGTGGGAGATAGCAGAATGTTTGCGGAAAATGATTACTCATTGTACACCAGGCAAAAGAGAAGTACATTAATTCCACTATTCAGAAAATGTTGAGATGCAGGTGTGAGATTCAAACTGCTGTATCCAGCTATCTTCAAAGTATTCTTCCCTGGAGGGACAAAATCATTTTTTGATGAAATGCATACTAAGGAGGAAACAAAAGTTGGTCCAACAAAAAAGTACAGTTTTGTACCTACCATAAATGTAGATGTTCGAGTGTATACACTGCTGCAGTCATTACACTTGGGTTATCCTGCCGTCAGGCAGTCCCGCAGTCGGCCCGAGTTCCAAAGTCTTGGTCTGGCGTCGGTTGCCATCGCCTCTTCTCTGACGTCAGAGCGGCAGGGGTATACAAGATGCAGCCGATGTAACTTTCTTCAGTTTTTCTTGCCCCAGATGTCAGGTGCCCCCAAATAGGTAGGCAATAGATATTGCTAATAACACCTACATGAAAAATTAAAAACAAAACCTTTAGCTACCAGCAAATACACCCAACAGGTAGTATGGGGTAAAAGGGGCAGAAATAAGTGGGGTTGGAGGGAGGGTAACCTGGACTGCAGCAGTGTATACACTCGAACATCTACATTTATGGTAGGTACAAAACTGTACTATGTTCATCGTGTTACACTACTGCAGTCATTACACTTGGGTTGAATCCCAAAGCTGAGGTTGGGTGGCTGGGTCTAAATAGAATTAGGAG
The DNA here is from genome assembly GCF_019279795.1 of Protopterus annectens. Classification (NCBI taxonomy): domain Eukaryota; kingdom Metazoa; phylum Chordata; order Ceratodontiformes; family Protopteridae; genus Protopterus; species Protopterus annectens. Next base: position 1,249,695,704 of record NC_056744.1, on the reverse strand, counting down.
TGGCTATGAGGCCCTGCTGAACTGCAGTGGCAAAGCCAGCTCTGGATTTGGAGTATAGAGGTAAATGGTAATGCTTGGTGAAGGTGTGCACTGAACTCCAAGTTGCAGCTTCCAAAATATCCTTAGTTGGTACCCCTCTAAGAAAGGCTGCTGAGGTTGCTGTTGCCCTGGTAGAATGAGGCCTAATGTTACTAGACACAGTCTTTCCATGTTGTGTGTAGCAGAAACGGATACAGTGTCCTATCCACTTGGAGATGGTCTGTTTTGAAATAGCCTTTCCCTGTGATCCTGCAGCATATGATACAAACAGCTGCTCTGTTTTTCTGAAAGCTTTTGTTTTGTCCAAGTAGTAATGTAACTGCCTGTGAATATCCAAAGAGTGAAGGAGTCTCTCCCCTTTATTCTGGGGGTTTGGGTAAAAAGTGGGCAAATGAATGGTTTGGTTAAGAGCCACACTGCATAAAGGTAGGGTTTGTTCTTAAGGAAACCCTGTCTTGATGAAAAATAATGAAAGGTTATACTGCCATTAATGCCTGTAACTCTGAGACTATTCGTGCTGAAGTTATTGCGCGCAGCAGAGCAGTTTTCCATGACAAGAATTTTAATTCTGCTAAAATGGCTGGCTCAAAAGGTGGTGGAGTAAGTTTCTCCAAAACAAAGTTGAGGTCCCAAGTTGGTGTTGGTGCTCTCTGGGGCGGTCTTATGTTTTTAGCCCCTCTGAGGTATTGTCTTAATAATGGATGTGAAAAAATAGGAGGATCCATGTTGTAATGAGCTGAAATAGCTGAAGCGTGGATCTTAATAGATGAGAAGGAAAGGCCTTTGTCCAGCATCTCAGTTAAATATTGTAATATCTGAGGGATATTTGGGACAAAAGGGTTTAGGCCTTGCGCCTGGTTCCAGGCGCAGAATCTTTTTCCATTTTTCCAAATATGATTTCCTGGTGCTGGGCCTCCTGGCCTCCAAAATGACATACATAACAGCTTTAAAAGTCATGTTGGCTGTTTGTTTAGGTAATCTTCCATGCAGCCAGATTTAAGGTTTTGAGCTGGCTGTGCAGGATTTGATTGTTTTGCTTAGTCAGAAGATGAGGAATTTGAGGTAAAATCCATGGTGGGTCTTGAGCCATGTTCTTTAATATTGGGTACCAGTGCTGTCGTGGCCAGTACAGAGCAATGAGGATCATTTGTGGCCTTTCTAGTCTGGTTTTTAGGAGTACCTTTGCTAGTAGAGGCAGTGGTGGGAAGGCATAAACTTTTAGTGCTTTCCAACTGAATGATAGAGCATCCACTTTCCACGCTTGTGTGTGGTATGTCCTTGTGCAAAACTTCTGTAATTGGTAGTTTAGGGGGGAGGCAAAAAGCTCTATGTCTGGGCTCCCCCATTTCTGAGTTATCATTGTGAATACTTGTGGATTTAGTTTCCCCTGGTGAGGATCCATCATATTTCTGCTTAAGTCGTCTGCCAGTGTATTTTTCTTTCCTGGCAGGAATTGTACTTGCAGTTGAACTTGATAGGTCAGTGCTGTATTCCACAAAGTCATGGCTTGTCTGCATAAGGGGTAGGAATGTGTGCCCCCTTGCTTGTTTATGTACCACATCACTGTGGTGTTGTCTGTCTTTAGTAGCAGTTGTCCTGGATGTAAAAGATCCTTGAAAGCTGTCAGAGCTTTTTGTGCAGCCAGCATCTCTTTTTGATTGATGTGGAGATGCATTTGGTCTGAGGTCCATTTGCCCTGAATACATTGTCCTGCCATGTGTGCTCCCCAGGTGTAATCCAATGCATCCGTTGTTATTGTCTGCCTGGCTGTGGGTAAGGTAAAAGGCTGTCCCTTGTTGTGGTGACATGCCTGTGCCCACCATAGAAACTCCTTTTGAAGGCAGGGGATGAGTGGTATTATTGTTTCCAAACTGTGGCTGTGCTGAGTCCACACACTTTTCAGATACCATTGTAGCTTCCTCATATGCAGTCTGGCATACGGAATTAGTAGTATGCAAGATGCCATGAACCCCAAGGCCTGCAGAATTTTTCTTGCAGGGAGTTGGGTTTTTGTTGCCATCAATTGAAAATATTGAGTTAGGTGTTCTAGTTTGTCTGGCATGAGATAAGCCATCTGGGCATTTAAACTGGAACCCAGGAATAATATTTCTTGTGACGGCACTAGTTTTGACTTCTTTTCATTTACTGTGTACCCCAAGCAACTTAACAATCTTTTTACAAACGCCAGATGCTTTAGAAGAATGCCCTTGCTTTCTGCTTGAATAAGGCAATCGTCCAGATATGGGTATATTTGAATTCCCCTTTTTCTGCAAAATGCAACTACTAGTGCCAGGCATTTTGTAAATACTCTGGGCGCAGTAGATAAGCCAAAGGGCAGTGCAGAGAATTGGTAATGGGTTGGACCTGCTAAGAATCTGCGGTATTTTCTGCAACTTTGTCTGATTGGGACATGCAGGTATGCCTCCTTGAGGTCCAACGTTACTAGCCAAGCCTTCTTGCCCAGCATGGGAAGAAGCTGCTGAAGTGTCAACATTTTGAATTTTGGAACTTCGATGTAAGTGTTTAGGATAGAAAAATCCAGAATGGGCCTCCAGGGTTTGTCCTTTCGGGGAACCAGAAAGAGTCTTGAGTAAAATCCTTGTCCTTGTTCTTGTCTCGGAACCTCTTGCATAGCTCTCATGTCCCTGAGTGCTGTAATCTGTTTTTGAGCCTCTGTCCATTGATTTGACGGCAGGTTTGGCATTCCTCTTAGCCTTGGTAAAGTGTGAAAATGGAACCTGTAACCTTGAGATACAATATTTAGAACCCATTTGTCTTGGGTGATCACATGCCAATTGTGTGCGAAAAGTATTAGTTTTCCTCCCAAGGGAGCTGCCAAGAGAGAGATGCTTGGCAGCTGGAGGGGGAAGTCATTGGGACTGTTTCCTGTAAGTTTGTGGCCTGTCTTCCCCTCCTTTCTGGGATGAAGCACCCCATTGGCGGGGCTTGTAAGAACCTTGTGACTGACCTCTGCCTCTAGGGCGCCTGTATCTGCCCCTTTGAGGTCTGCCTGTAGATGGAAAGGACCAATTTTTTGTAGGCCAGTTTCTGCTAAAACGAGGGGGCTGAACCTGTAAAAAATATTTGACCATTTGCATTGATTTTGCCTTATCCTCCATTTTCTTTAATACTTCTTCTGCTTTAGCTCCAAATAAAACATCCTGCTGTAAAGTTGCATCCAACAGTTGTGCTTTAACATGGTCTGGTAAACTTTGCTCTTTTAACCAAGCATGTCTCCGGATGACAGACCCTGTAACTGCTGCTCTACAAGAGGCTTCTAATGCATCAAATTCACATTGTAAAGTATGTTTGCCCACTTGTTCTGTTGCATGCAATAAATCCTGCATTTCCTTATAATCAGTTGTCTCTGAATTTGGAAGCATTTTTTGTTTTAACTGAGACATCAAGTATTGCTGGTATTTCAGCATGTGAAATTGACAATTTAAAGCCCTCATTGCTAGAGTGGCAGAAGTATATACTTTCTTTCCCCATCTGTCTAATGCTCTAGAATCCCTTACAGAGGGAACTGGATTTTTAGCTGAGGAGGCCTTAACCCCCTTGGGACCCTGGGAAATGGCTTCTGAGTCAGCAACAGGGCTTTTGTACAGAAATTTGTGAGAGTCCGGGACTCTGTAGTATCTGTCTGGTTTAACTGGGGCTGGTGGTAAGGAATCTGGATTCAAACTAGATTCCAAGTACACATCATCCAAGATGACTAGGACTGGTGGAACTGCAAGGGGTCTGTGCTGGGGCAGTAAAAGGAACTCCTGGAGCCTTTTCTTAGAATCTGAGTATAATCCTGGCCCTCCCAGTGAAAATGTTCTCTCATAGTATGTAAGGTTTCCCCAAAAGAATAGTCCTCTGGAGGAGAGACTGAAGGAATTGATTCTTCAGCATCAGAATCCTCGTATGTGGGAAAAGAGTATTCCTGTTCTACTGAGGAGTCTGAAGAAATGGAAACCTGGTCAGATGAGTCATAATCTTCATCCTGCCTAGGCCTTTTATCAGGAGGGGGATGGGAGTCCTTGATCAGAGTAATTAAGTATTCGGCCATTTTGAGCATCTGTTTCTTAGGCATGGAGGCCTGGCCTGGTGAATGCTGTACAGTTTTCTTTACTTTTAATGGCATTTTAGACTTAGTATAAGATTTCATAGGTGGTGTAGTCAGTTTGAATACACCTTCTGTAGCTGAGGGCCGTTCAACTGTCCCAGATCCCTCTGCAGGTGAAGTCTCGGTAGGGCCTAAGGGTAAAGTATCATGAGGGCCAGCCATCTCCGTGTGGTAGTCGGAGGCAGTCTGTGGGTCTAAAGAGCCGGTCGCCAGGGGCTGCGAAGGAGCCTCGGTGGAAACCAGAGAACCGGCGACTGGCCTAGCAGAGGCCTCGTCGTCAGGTCGGGGTCTCGGATGCCTATCCTTATGTTTGCGCTTTTTATGAATTCCGGTCGTCGGTTGCTCCGATGGCATGATGTAATTGAATTTTCTACCAAAGTAATGTCGGGCAAAATCAAACCGACGTTTAATAGTGCGCTTGTTAAACCTAGTACAAAATCGACAACCAGTGACGTCATGGTCAGGGCCTAGGCATGGAATACAATAAAAGTGCAAATCCTTATGAGGTATTTGCTTCCCACAAGAAATACAATTATTAACTTTTACTGACATCGGTCTGAGGCAAGAAAAAGTTTCCCCAATGGGGTACTTAGCTTTATAGAAGACTTCGGTTCTGAAATTCGGATTGAAAATCTCAGGAGTCGGCCGACCGGCACTTGCGAACTGCTTCTGCTTCGGGCACCGCGTGGCATGAAAGACTGAAGAAAATGGCGTCGGCTGCATCTTATATACCCCTGCCGCTCTGACGTCAGGGAAGAGGCGATGGCAACCGACGCTGGACCAAGACTTTGGAACTCGGGCCGACTGCGGGACCGCCTGATGGCAGGATAACCCAAGTGTAATGACTGCAGCAGTGTAACACGATGAACATCAGCTGTGAAACAGAAGGAGATTCTGCTTCTTGTTCTTCTGGTAACAAGGACAACAGAGCGAGACTGTATCTGTGAAACCTTTTCCAATATTTCAATGGAAAATGTTGAAGCGAAGGAAGGGAGCACAAGAGTTGACTAGAAGAATCGAGAGTATGTTGGAAATGTAGCAGAGGCAGGATTTGGGTGATGGAGAAGAACAGTAGTAAAATCAATAACTTAATGTGGGATTACAATGCAATAATTATATTCGTGACATATCAGAGAACAAGAAAATCTGGAAATAGTGGTCTTTTTCAAAATTTGTTTGATGTGTGGGGGACTCTAAAGTACTTGCCCTACTTCATGTCATTAATGTTTGGAAAATGCTTTGGGGAGGGGAAGAGAGGGGAGAACACTAACTTTCAGTAAAGAAAACACTTTCTTTTCTTACTAGTACTGTATTTGTGGTACATGGTTTTCTTTGCATGCTATTTTTAAGTGTAATGGGGATTGTAAACAGGTCTTTGTCTTTTTCTCCCCTCTTCTTTTTTCTTCTTGTAGAGTTTTGAGAAATACAGGCAATGCAATGTTAAAAAAAAACAAAGGCAGCCTGGTTAAAAAGGCATGCAAAGTTCAAATTAATGTGCTTTTTTTCATTCTTGCATGGGGAAATGACTGATTAAGGACCTTTGCTTTAAGAGAGAGATGACAAGTAAATGAAAAAGAATACTGAATAATATGAGGCTTTTTTTTCTAGCAGTTGCATGTAAAGTACAGTAAGTAGCATTTCTGCAGCTGGTCTTCGTGTCTCCATGGAGACAATTTATTAAAGAGAAACTGGAGACAGTCTGGTGGAAAAGGATTGGCTGAGGAAAAATAAAAAAAAAGAACAAAGAAATTGGTTAGGATATAACATTCTCTGAAAACAATCAGGTATTTTCCCAGGTGTGACAGCTTTAAAGATGATGCAAAACCAATTATACCTGAAGTAAACTTTTCTCAGTATAAAATGCATGGGGATATTAATATAAACAGATGCTTTTGTTTTTTTCTTTTTCAACTTTCTTTTTCTTTGTTCAGTTTTAAGAAATGTAGGCACTGCAATGAAAAAAGGAGGAGGAGGAGGGCAGGAGATGGTGGAGAGAGGAAGGGTCTGGTTAAGAGAGTGTGACAAAAGAAAACAATTGGTGTGCTTTTTCCCATGCTTGTGACTGGGTTAAAACCCTAGGTGTTATCCAGCAACAAGTTTATTACAAAGTATGCAAATGAAAAAAGAATACTGAATATTGTAAGGCTTTTTTTCTGATAAACAATGTACCCTTAGCAGTTTTGTGTCTGGTTTGCGTGTCACTAGAAGACAATTTGATAAAGAGAAATGGCTTGGAGAAAGTGCTTACTGAAAGCATTCAAGAAGTGTTTTCTCAAGTGCGAAAGCTATAAACGCATACAAAACCAAATAGCACTTAACTAGTAGCACAGGTTGTACCATGCATCTTAACATGACTAACCTTTCTTTTTGGTTAACTTTAGCCTGTCTGTGTAGCGATCAACTTAGAATTTATGTTCTTATTAGGAAGCAGAAACTGCAATATTTGAAGATGTACATAGTTTTGTGTGTTATTATTAATAGGTTTTATGTTTTTTTTGTGGGGTTTGTTTGTTCTGTTTGAGGACTTTCAAAAAAACAAAAAGCTATATAAGATGTGGCACAGGCACACGTGGGTATGACAAGAAACAACTGTATAAAAGACCAACCTGCTGAACAGTACATACATGTAACATAAAAGTTGGAACTAGACATTTAATAAAAAAGCAGTTATATATAAAAGGTGGTAATAACTATATAAGAAAATTATGCTTTCTGTAATGTCTTTCAATCTGAATGGTCTTACAGATAAACATAAAAGAAAAGAGTAGTGAAGTATATTAAAAATATAGAGAGCAAATAGCTAAGCCACAGGAGACACACCTGGAAAAAAATGAACATGTGAATTTGATAAAGAAAGACTTTCGAATGGTTATTCAGTGGAATATCTGGAGCAAAGAAAAAGCGTACTTATATCAGTTACAAGCGGAACTCCAACAGTGATAGAAGAGGAAAAAAAGATAATAATAGAAGATGCACAGTACTAAGGGGCTTCTAGCTAGAGAGGAGGATTACACTGGCATGCATTTACATCCCTCCTAAAACTGCTATAATGAACTTAAGTCTGGAAGAAATAATCAGTTATCAGCAGGGAATATTACTTATAGGCGGAGACTAGAATTTGGTTTGCAACAGTGAAGATGTGTCTGGGGGCCTAGAAGGGAAAGTATAACAAAGGAGGGTAGGGTTTTGAAGAAATTTATGAATATGTTTGGCATGGAAGATGTGAATTCAGTACTGGGACCTCAGAGTGAAATTACATGTTATTCACTGAGATACAAAAACTGGGCTAGGCTAGATAGATTTTATATCTCAATTGAAGGTCTTGAAACGCACCCAGTAACTATTTCAGATCATGTGCCAATAATAACTAAAATAAAAACACAAGGCAATGAAATAAAAATGAGACATTGGCACTTTCCGACCTATTGGTTGAAAAGAGAGAGGAATTCAAGAAATTGGTTTTGTAATTAATTCAGAAGCTACTAGAGAAGATAGGATTTTCTTTTGAAAACATAGCTAGGGAGGAGTGGGATAAAATTAAAGTGGAGATTAAAACTTGGGTGGAAATAAAAGAAAGGAAGACATGGTTAAACAGTAACAAGAATTACTTAGAGGGATTGACAAATGTAAAAGTATTGCAAAATAGGTGGAATCTCTCAGAACAAGAAAAGGAGCAATTGTAGAATGCTAAACAGAACATAAGGAATTGCTTTGACAATATGCATGAGTTTAGAAAGACTGCTGTTAAGCAACTTTTTTTTCTTTTGATAATTCTAGGTTCAGAGATTAGTACTAGGCTAACTGCCCATGTGGGCTATTATAAGCTTAGCTAATTACCCCATGTCAGAATCAAACCCTGCACCTTGTGTCTATAAGGTAAACACTTTAACCATTATGCCAACCTCCCATCCCACAAAAACTTTTAGCACAACAACTCAGGCAACATAAAGGGGAAAGGGCTGTCACCAAGCTTAGGGAGCCTATGACAAGGAATATAACAAGAGACCCTGTAGAAGTGTTAGAAATATTTCAGAAATGTTATGAAAGTTTGTATAAAGCAGAGAAATATGGAACTTAAGAAAAGCTACAACTGGAAATGTTTATGGAAGAATTAAATATGTCTAGGTTAGAGGGAGATGAGGGCCAATTACTAACAGCTACGATAGGAAGGGATGAGACAAAAATGGCTATGTATAACCAATCTACAGAAAAGTCCCCAGGAATAGATGGCATTCCTGTAGAAGTCTGGAAGTTAGGAGGGAAAAAAGTGATAAAGATCTGGAAGGTTTTGTTTAAAAATATTTTAAGAAGAGAAGCACCAGCATCCTGGAAGAAGGCGGTAGTAACGGTAATACATAAAGAGGGTAGAGATCCATCAGATCCAGCTTCAAACAGGCCCATTTCAATACTAAACCATGATTATAAAGTGTTTATGTCTATAACAGCTAAAAGAATGGCAAAAGTGATACCAAAATTGATAGATATGGATCAGTGAGGTTTTGTGGAGGGGTGGCAAACATTTGATAATATTAACAGAACATTGATGATCCAGGGGAAGCAGAATGCAAAAAAACACCACTTTTATTGGTGAGTCTTGATGCAGAGAAAGCATCTGACAGAACAGACTGGGACTTCATGCGCAGGGCAATGGAAGCATTTTGCTTTCCCTGATACAATTATAAGGTTGATTAAAAGAACATATGAGGGATCTGATGTGTTAATTAAGGTGGGTGGGGTCCTCTCCGATAATTTCTGCTTGAGTAGAGGAACCAGGCAGGGTTGTCCGCTTTCCACTTTGTTATATGCATTATATTTAGAACCACTGGCAAAGTAAATAAGGGATTCAAAAATTCAAGGAAATAATTGGTATGGTATTCGGAAAAAGCTGGCTTTACTTGCAGATGACATTATTTTATACATGACAAAATCAGAAAGGGACATTACAGTGCTGTGGAACATTTTAAGACAGTTTCAAATTTTCTCGGGATACAAAACTAATGAAGCTAAAAAAAGGCAATAGTGTTAAATTATGTACCCACACACAAATTGGTCCAACAATATCCATATTTATGGGGACATGATAAAATGAAGTATTTAAGAGGATGGATTAGAAATGAGACTGTTGAGGCAGCTAAGGATATGTGGGAAGAGACTAAACAGAAGATAATACAAAAAACTGAGAAACTGGAAGCTTTGTTATATGGCTATGGATACAAAGATACAAGCCATTAAAATGTTTATAGTCCCATTAGTCTTATACACAGGTCATGCATACTTTATCAACCAGAGGAGAAGCTGCGGATAGCAATTAAAAAAAAGAGTTGAAGGATTTTGTCTGGGAAGGGAAGACAGCAAGTGGGATAAACTGATTCTTCCAATAGAACAAGGCGAACTAGGATTACCCAATTTGAGTGGGTATTTTAAATCAACACAGTTAAGGCTCCTGTACATAGCACAAGCAGAAAACTATAACTCAAAGTAGAAAGGAATTATGCTGATACAGGGAGGAAGCTCAAGAAATAAGGAGAGATTGGGATTTTGGATGCAGACTCTTAAGGAGAACAACAAAAATCATACCGGGAGTATTCTAAGAACCAAACTAGCACAAGAATGCAGAAAAGAGATTTTTGCAGATACGGATGACTGTGGTCAGGGATACAGATAATAGGCAAGAAGGGGGCTGGAATTTATTGGAGAAAAGTGGCAAAGGAACTGAGGTACTGAGAGCAAATAACTAGAAGGAAAAAGGTAATAGAATGGGAAGAGGCCAAGAATTTATTTGCACTGTCAATTAGAGATTGCCTTCCCTATCAAGGATTGATATCAGAGTATAGGCAAAGAGAATGAAATAGGGGGCTCTTGAATGAAAGACTAACACTGGTAGAGTTTGTAAAAGAATACAGAACAGAAGCTACCATTAAAAAGGATTAATTAGTAAAGCACATAAAATACTACATGATAATTATAAGAATAAATCAGAGGAGGTTAGAAAAGATTGGGAAGAGAGACTGGATAAGCAATTCACAAAGAGACAAAGAGAGGATATATGTATATCTTCCAAATATGCAACAAAGTCTAGAAGATTTAAGACCTTTGCCTAGAAGTGTTTACACAGACATTTTATACCGCAAGGAGACTCCAAAGAATTTTCCTCAGGTGGATAGCAAGTGTTGGAGGTGTGACGGGCAAGAAAGAGATAGCTGAGAACACATTTTTAGGAGTGTAATGAGCTGGCAGACTTTAGGGATTCCCTGCAGACCACTCTGTCGGAGATGCTAGGTGAGCAGATTGGATTGACTTGAGAGATGATTTTTTTTTTGAGTTATGATACAGAATAGGAATTGCCTAGAAACAGTAAAGCCTTGCTGAGTCTAATTATGGTGGCTGCAGAAAAGCAATTACTAGAAAATGGAAATCAAAGTCTAGACCAACCTTACTAGAAGTAGAGACTATAGTAACAGAGGTAAAAAAAACTGGAATTAGGATCTTTCTAGAGAGGGACCAAACTACATAGGAAAAAATGGAAATTGTGGGAGCAATATATGCCGAGCAGGAACGAGGTTTAAGAGGCAGGATTTGAATGAGCCACATAATGCTTAACTGACAATGACTGGATAGATTATAAGTGATGTATAATGTTTGCAACTACAGTTGCTTCAGTGGTGTCTGTGATGTATACTGTTTGCAACTAAAGTGGTGTCATGCTGTTTATTTTTCATTTGTATAAATGTAAGATTGCCTATGTCGTGAGTGAAAATTTAATAAAGTTGTTTGTTGGAAAAAAAAAGCTTCTTCACTTCTGGATCAAAGAGAAACTGTTACAGAATTGTAGACAGGACTGCAGAAAGATGGCACACAATAACACTGCCATATGCATATGACAGGATTATTCATAAAACCTTTACAGTTAGTACAAGTCTTTTTTTTCGCATTACCTTACAGTTGGTCAAGTGTATGGGGAATTAGATTTAAACTCACTGAGTTCAGTTCATCAATCCAGAGTTCCCACAATGCCTTTTCTATTGGAAATTACTGCTGGTTATGTTTCCATCTGTGCATAAGCAGTGCTGGTGGACTTTTCTCTTTTCTCCAGTGATGTGCGACTGTGAAACTAGTATGCATAACTAAGGAGATGGGAGTATTTGTGTGTGTGTGTGGGGGGGCTTGCTCTAATAGGTTTCCTAGAGCTGAAGCAGCAGCTGGCCTTCATCCAGCTAATGCTTCAGTCAATGTTAATTCAATGAAAAAGGGAAGCCTTTTTAACCTATTTTTTAACAGCATACAGTCCAAAGTGAGTCTAAAATACCCTACATTCCCCTGGAAATCTATGCCAGGATGGCAATGGCACTATTAGATGACTGGGGAAACTGGAGTACAGTGGGTCCACTTACATGCTGGGCATCATTCTATGAATGATAAAACTGCTGTGAAAACTGTTCTGCATGTAATGCAACCTGCTCTACCATATGGCACTATTCTAGTAGTCTACAGCAGGATGACTGTAACAAACGTGCCATGACCACTCAGTCAACAGAGCGTGTAATCATCTCAGCATAAAGAGAACAAAGGCATTGACAACTGAGGAACAAAGATGTCCATCTGATAATAGTTGATACAGAATCCCTGATCTGAGTTTGCTATACTTTTAAGGACCCCAGATTACACCTATTATCTTTTCCCTTCTTGTGGAAAAACACAAAGACTAAGTGAGGTAGGCAGACAAGCCATAATGTTGAGACTGTAGCAGCACCATTTATATCCAATGTGTCTCCAAAGGACTTCAGTGTTACCAAGCCTGATGAAAAAAAGAGCACATTAGTGCAATACAGAGGTTGCGAAGATGGGAGGCCACTTTATTGTACTCGACCAGATTGCAGCAGATTAGTAACTTAATGGAGACTGCATGACTGCATTCTGTTAGGCATATTTGGTGTACAAGGCATTTAGAGCTTCATGTTTAACAACTAGGCTGTTTATCCAGTGGACCATTTGTAGCCCCAAGATCCCAATAAGCATTTATCAAATCATGACTTAATACCAGACAATGGAATGTACATTATACCTTTACAGAAGGACTTGAGGGGCCAGACCAGGGCTGTGCTTACAACTGCCCACCCAATTATCCAGGTTATGTTAAAAAATGGTCAAGGAGCTAATATGTTTTACATACAAGGGAAGTCTGTTCCATACAACAGGAAAGCTCTGCGATAAAGGAATTCTGTTAACCAAGCTCACATATGGACTCCTCCTCATTGTGGCAGCCCTGAAAAAGATCTGTTCATCTTTACAGATAATATGCAAACATGGGTCTACTTTGTTTTGTTGAATCTCATTTCACTGAATTTCATTTCACCTCAACCACTTCGCTGAAAACTCAAATTACTGAAAACTCATTTTACTTAATTTTACTTCACTGAACTGCAGTTAGTATATATGGCACTGTGTAGAGTACTGTAAGGCAAGTAAAAGATATATGCCCTTTTCCTCACTGTAGTGTGATCCTGGAGTTAGTATACATAGTTGGGGTGTGTGTGGAGGGCACAGCCCCCCACAATGGGGGGGGGGGTCTGTGGGGAGTAGCTCCCTCACTTAGTTTGAGTACATATTGTCTTCTGGAGAGACTTAGTCATTGGTGTTGCAACTGGTTTACTATCAAAATTTGGAACGGCAATTGTATGTTTATACACAATGCTGAACTGAAACTACAGAAATATACTTGCCGATCCATTCAAAACATTGAAAGTCATCACCGCAACGGTCCCACTCACAACACTGAAATGTATGAATCGAAAGTCAGTGTTAGCGTCAATGTGCCCCACACAAACCCTGCAACTTAAATACACCAACTCCAAGACCGCACTACAGTAAGGAAAATGAGAAATTCACCACTTCCCACTGTACTGGGATCTACATTCACAATGTTGAACTCATAATAACGAATGCAGCTCTACATTCATTACTATGGTTCGTAATATTGCAGTTCGGCATTGCAGACCTTGAGTGCAGCGATTTCGAACAAGTGGCAGTCGTAAAACTGACATTTCACATTTTGATTGTAAGCCATTGCAACTATGCATGTCTGTTGTTTAAAATGTTTTGTTTTGAAGTTTTTGGTAAAATACAATATGAAACAAACAAGGTGGCGGGCTATGACCCCCACACCCCCCAATGTGAGGGGGTGTGCCCCCCCAACTATATATACTAACTCCAGAATCGCACTATAGTGGGGAAAAGAGCATATACCTTTTACTTGCTTTACAGTACTCTGCACAGTGCCATATATACTAACTGCAGTTCAGTGAAATGAGATTCAGTGAAATGAGTTTTCAGTAATTAGTGTTTTCAATGAAGTGGTTGGGGTGAAATGAAATTCAGTGAAATGAGATTCAATGAAACAAAGTAGACCCGCAAACATATATGTCGATCCACTATATTCTCACCTCCTCCTCAATTCACAAGCACCACTGCTTTGTCTTATCTACAGTTAAATGGTTCCCAATCCAGTAAACAGCAGTTCTGCTTCTAAGATCCCTCTTTTGCAAACATCAGAATAGAATCTTTTCCCTTCTTTGCTAGTAGGTTCTCATTCAAGAATACCCATTACAGTCTCAGGGTGATAGCCATCAATGGACCATGTCTGATATCTCCTCAGTACAAACAGACATTCACCTAGCACAGCTTCACTTATCTTAGTGCCCAAAGACTGCTGGGTGGCATTTCAGCTGTCCCTCTATTACATCACAAGTGAGGACCTGTGTCTGGCAAACTCGCAACCTTTCTGGGAAGAGCAGATGATTCGAGCTGGCTGGCTACTTCAGCTCCCTCATAAGGTCTGCATAGCATACATGCTACTGACTGACTGACTAATCACTACTGAAATATATCTGTGCAACATTAAAACATTTGTGAGATGATCTTCCAACATTTCTCTAGGTTCATATCCTTCTCCTGGAAAGTGAAACGTGAATAATAATGGACTGCCTTAAATAAATGTCATTGCTAGGGGTGGTGGGATTGAGTAGATAACCTAGAGACCTTCTGGGTTGGGAGAGGCATGTTTTTTGACCTGAAGCAGCTGGAAAATCAAGCTTGTTATAAATCTGTTCATACTGGGACCCTCACCCCCCATGCATCAACCTGAATAGCTTTGTGCTCATTCCTTTCTCTCTAAACAGCCTGCAGCAGAAGTACTGACAGCTGGTGTTCATCACAATAGAGTCTGACATCTGTATCTGCCCAGTCTGTCTCATTTTGCAAATTACAGTAGAGAGTCCATTATGGGAACTAAGTGGGACCTAAGGTAGCTCTGATAATCAAACATATAACTGAACTGGATAAAAAAAAATTCTAAAATCCTGTTTTTTTATGCATGCAGGGAATACACTTTTCAACCACTCAGTGATTCCAGTGGACAGTAAAGAATATTTTTCATACACGAGCTGACTACAAGCTCAAATAACATGCAGAAGTGAATACTTATAAGGTTTACATATTCAGACTTCATGAATTTTCCTACCCGAAAACTTTGGAAGGCTGCATTCGGATAATGTTCAGATAATCAATGTTCAGATAATCGACTCTCTACTGTATGTTCAAATTATTGTCTTTGATAAACAACTTTATTCACAGAAATTCAAAAAAAATCAAATTCAATTAAAAAAATTCAGCAAAAAAATTCCTGCTTTTATGTATATATTCTGTATATATTACTGTAATCACTATGTGTAACACTGTATCTACTTTTGTACCAATTTCTGTATCTATGTTCTTGTCGGAGCTTTTCTACCCGGGCCTCCACTGAAAATGGGCTCTTTTAGGCCCAGTGGACTTTCCCGCTAAACAAATGCAATAAATAAAATAAATAAATAACTTTTAAACAACAAAAAAACTAACTACACAATTCACCTTGCACTGTATCACAGAATCTAAAAATGCTATAATAAATAAACCTATGGTCTGATTTTAACCATGACTCCATGCCTATAAATATGTGTACTACAATCAAAGAACAGTTTCATTAATTTATACTACAAAACGCATTCTGTCAGATAATAATTTCCATTCAAACTAATTAGAATCCAAGTCAATTGAACTGATTCAGAAGCCAGTTGGCTAGTATCTGCCATTTCGCTTGTACCTGTGGGTCCCAGTGTAGCATACGGTGCACCATTTCTTGCTGTTTAAGTTATTTCAATATCACAGTAATTTCCTGTATTGTCAGTATAGTAATCTTTATTTATTTATTTATTTCCAGTTTGATTACCGGGGAGGTCCACTGGGCCCTGAGGACCCGTTTTCAGTGGAGGCCCGGGGAGAAAAGCTCCAAAAATACAAATTACAAAAATATGAAAACTATAAGTGATACATTGAGGTGACCAGTTTGTACAATAGGAACATTCATTATTACAAAATAGTCAAATACAACTTCACTAAGGTTATTCTAAAGAGGTTATACAATTATAAAGCTGTTCTTATAGAGTAATTTGAGAAAATGCATTATATAAGCACATAGAGAAGAGAGTTAAGAAATCTATTTACAATATTTACACAAGGATAAATACCTGTAGGACATTTTGAGAGCTAGGGTACACTCTAAGTGGGATATCAATGTGTTCTTGGATAGTTTTTAGGTGGGGTAGACTATATGCACTGTCTCACCTTTTTACACTCTAGGTAGGATATGGTGTGTTCTTGCATAGTTTTAGGTAGGGTGAAGACTTCTTTCAGTTCTTAGTGATACATTTTTGACCACTAACATAATTAGACTGATTAATGCCTTATTTGTGTTAGAATGTTCTCCTGCATCTTAGAGACCTAACAGCCAAAGTTCCAGAGTAAGTTTTACCGTAGTTCTCTCATGTACAAAAAAAGTTTGAGAAAGTGCCAGAAAATATGCATGCAAGTCCCTATGGAGACATCTCCAGCATACTGATGAGGTAGTTGGAAATACGCAGACCAGACTAGCTGGAGTATAAAAATATTTAAACTGACACTGCCAGTCAAAATTCCTACATTTTATGGATTTGGCTGTAAACTTAATCAAGTGCAGTATCTGCACCCATTTATGCTTAAGTGATCAGTAAGTCTGGTTCCTTTCCCATAAAAATCTGTAGAGTACAGTTGTGTAAGTAAACTTACCATAACAGTAAATATTTGAATGCTGATGATAACAGCTGGTCAGCTTCCAAAGTCTTGGGACACCTTCAACACACTCAAATGTTAAGGATTCAGTGCCAAACCCTTCAAAGCTTTCATGTCAAATGAGAGATGGAGGTTAAGCCTTGAGAGAAAGAACCAAAATAAACAAATAAATAAATGTCCACAATCTGACATAAAACAGCACACCAAAAAACAAGGGGGGGGGGGCAGTTACTGCAGCAGTGATCATTCAAACATCTACCAGTTTGGTAAGTTTACTTACACAACTGTATCATGTTCATCATAATAACCACTGCTGCAGCAGCCTAAGCTATATGGGTAGATTAATACAGCTTGGAATAACTGGGAGGTGGTCATATCAAAGTCTGACCTAGACCTTGGGAAGGAATCTAGCTTGTAGTGTTTTGCAAAATATGTACAGGGGACCATGTTGCTGCCTCTACAATAATACTAGAGTCCAACCCTTTCCAAAAAGCCATAGGCAAAAGCAAGGCCCTGGTAGAATGTCCCTTGAATCTGCCTGGAGTTGTTTTGTTATAGTGGGAAAAACAAATGGTAACAGCCCAAGACAACCATTTGGAAATAGTCTCCTTTGACAAAAATCTTCTTACTCTCACAAGAAATGAACAACTGATCAGAAGTTCTAAAATATTTTGTTCTGTATACCTGAGTTTCTCCCTCATTTTTGGGTTCAAGGAAGAACACAAGGAGATGGGTAATTTGGCTTAAAGTAAACTTGAATACAACACTATGCATAAAAGGAGGACTGGTTCTCATGGAAGGCCTGTCTGTGCAGAAAATGAGGAAAGGTTGACCCATCATAACAGCTTGCAAATGAGATACTCTTCTTGCAGAGATCAGAACAACAGGTACACTGTTTTTTCATGTTAAGAATCTCAAGTCAGCCAGATGAGATGGTTCAAATGGAGCAAGTGTTAACTTCTGTAACACAAAATTAAGATCACAAGGAGGAGCAACCACATTTCTTGGAGGTCTCTTATGCAAAAACCCTTTCAAAAACATTTTGTTGTGGGAATATCTTGAAAGAGGGGAATCCATAGGCAAACATGGTGAAATGGCTGACAAATCAACCTTGACATAAGAACAAGGCAGGCCAAATGAAAGTAACATATGCAAATATTATAAAATTAGAGAAACATTAGCCCTGAATGGGTACTGGTTATATTGATGGCACCAACTAGAAGGGTGTTTGCCTCATATGCCTAAGGTGCAAGGTTTGATTCTCACCTCTGCTAAGAGCTCTTTGATTAAAGGGATACAATTTTACAGCTCAAATGGTGTAATTGTACATTGCTCTGACTATAGTGTACAGGGTCCTGGGTTTGAGACTTGGCAGGGCTGATTATTTAGTGGAATGGGGGTACAGCTCAGTGGTAGAGCATTTGACTGCAGATCAAGAGGTTCCCAGTTCAAATCCGGTTGCTCCCTGCAAGGGTGGCTTTTTAGCTCAGATGGTATGTTGGTATATTCCTCTGACTATAGTGTTCAGGATCATGGGTTTGACAATTGGGACTGTTATTTTCTTTGATTCCATTCCCCACTCAGGAATTATTGATAGACTCACCAAACTAGGCATCAACCCCTATATCACTAGGTGGGTTGCAAATTGGATCACAGATAGAACCCACAGTGTGAAAGTAGCAGACTCCAAGTCAGACTGCCGACCAGTCACGAGTGGAGTCCCACAGGGATCGGTCCTGGGTCCTTTCCTGTTTGGCATTACTTTTCAGAAGTCCTGGTCAACATGGAGGGACTCTGGCTGACCAAATTTGCTGATGATTGCAAGCTGGGAGCCATTATTAACTCCCCAAGTGATGTAGATCTCCTACAGAAAGGCTTCACTGACACCAACAACTGGTGTCAAAACCATGGCCTTAAGCTTAATGCCAAAAAATGCATCATCATTCCCTTTGGTCAAAACTCAGTTTCCACTAATTACCACATTGCTAGTAGCCCACTGAACGCTGAAGGGGTTATAAGAGATCTGGGGACACAGGTTGACAGCAACCTCTCCTTCGACCACCACATTGCCACTGTGGTCAGAAAGTCCTTCTATGTAGCACATCTCATTACCAAGGGTTTTGCATCCAGGAAGAAAGAGGTCATCATCTCTCTCTACTCTTCTCTCATTAGACCAATCATTGAGTATAATGCCCCATTTGGCATGTACCTCAATAAACACCTGCAACAGCTGGAAAGGCCACAAAAGAACCTCACGAAGAGGATCCTAGGCCTTAAACACATGGACAGACTAAAAAAACTCCAGCTTTTCTCTGTCTCATATGGTCTGTTAAGAGGCAATCTCTGCTTGACTTACAAAGCCATATCTAACCAAGCCCTGTTAGAAATATTACACCTAAAGAAATCCCAATCCCTCCGCACCACGCGCTCCAGGGACCTCAACCTCATTACCACAATCAACAGAACATACTGGAGGGACAGGTTCATAACCCAGAGACTGCCCATGTTCTGAAATAGACTTCCCATACATGTCAAACAGAACACCTCACTGGCCCTTTTCAAGAGAAATCTTGATGAGTGGATGGGAAATAGAAAGTTCACCCCAGGGATCACTCCAGTAGCTCTACTTGATAGAGGCACCGGAAACTAATGAAGGTATGATGCCACGGCACTTCTATGGGCTAGGCTTGTAAAGGCTCCAAGGTCGTTGGCCTAGTACACACCTATGAACCAACCAATAGAAAGCATTTATGTCTCTGTAAGTACCTGCTGCATGTCCTCAGTAAATAGATACCTGAAAGGTATTAAGACCCTATCATCCAGCAGGTCAGCTGAAGTTGTACGGGGTCGGGATGTATCAAATATCCCTGTTCTTTTGTGAAGAGATTCAGTCTGTGAGAAGGCTTATGGTAATTGCCCAGGCCAATTTCAAAAGAACTGTGAAAGTACAGTTGTGTACAGTTACCATAAATGTAGATGTTCGAGTGTATTCACTGTTGCAGTCATCACATTTGGGTTATCCCTGCCAGGGTAGCCCTCGGTTGGCCCAAATACCAGAGGCTTAGTATTTCTGCGTCAGTTGCTGTCACTTCAGTACTGATGTCAGGTCATCAGTAGTACAACGTACGGCAGCCGATGCCACTACATCAGTTTTTTTTTGCCCTAACCTGTCAGGAGCCCCTAAGTAGGAGGCAGTTTCTGGTGGAAGAACGCCACCAGTAGAAAGTAAATACCAATAAGTTCCTTGCAAGGAAGGGGAAGAGAAAAGAGGGGGATGGAGGGAGGGGAGGGAAACCAGGACTGCAACAGTGAAAGCACTCGAACATCTACATTTATGGTAAGTGTACACAACTGTACTATGTTCTTCATGTTTCACTGTTGCAGTCATCACATTTGGGTTGATTCCCAAAGCTGAGGAAAAGGGTGGAGGAAGGAAACTAGGAGCTGGCTAGTATGCCCTGCAAAACTGCAGAGGCAAACCCTGCCCTGGATTTGGAGGAGAGAGGCAAGTGGTAGTGTTTGGTAAAAGTGTGAACAGATGTCCAGGTGGCAGCCTCAGGGAGGCTTTCCATGTTGTTTGTAGCAGAAATGGGTGCAGTGTGCTATCCAGTTGGAAATGGTTTGTTTGGAGATGGCTTTGTCTTCTGTCCTGTTGGCAAAGCTAACCAGCAATTGTTCAGACTTTCTGAAGGATTTAGTCCTGTCAACATAGAATCTGAGCTGTCTGTGCACATCTAGAAAGTGCAGGATCCTTTCCCCTTTGTTCTGGGGATTAGGAAAAAAGGTGGGCAAGTGAATGGATTGGTTGAGTGCCACACTGGACACCACCTTGGACATGAAGGACAGGTTAATCCTGAGGGATACCCTGTCAGCATGGAAGATGATGAAGGGTTCCACAGCCAGGAGTGCTTGCAGCTCGGACACTCTTCCGGCTGAAGTGAATGCCAGAAGGAAAGCTGTCTTCCAGGAGCGAAATCTTGGCTCTACAGAGGAGGCTTGTTCAAAGGGGGGCAAGGTAAGCTTTTCCAACACAAACTTAAGGTCCCAAGCTGGGGTTGGTGCTCTTCTGGGTGGCCTCAAGTTGCTAGCCTCTCTTAGGAGCTGCTTGATCAAAGGGTGTGAGAAAAGGGGCTGCTCAGTGGGAAAATGAGCAGAGATAGCAGAGGCATGAATTTTAATAGAGGAAAAAGAGAGGACAGTGTGTAGCAGGTCAGCTAAGTAATCCAGGATAAGAGGGATGGAGGGCTGTGCCATATTGGCTCCTGTAGCCTGAATCCCGTTGCAGAACCTTTTCCATTTGCCCGCATAAGACTTTCTAGTGCTAGGGGGTCTGGCCTCACGTATAACATCTAGAACCTATTTACTGAGATTGGCAGATTGATCAGGGTTTAGGGGAATAAGCCAAGCTGCCAAATTGAGGGTCTGCAATAGGGATGCATGAATTCCCCTTCCCTCTGGGTCAGGAGGTTTGGAATCTGAGGAAGATGCCATGGTGGCAGTGGGAACAGGCTGTGCAGCAAGGGGTACCAGTGCTGGCGAGGCCAGTCTGAAGCTATAAGAATTGTCCTTGTTTTTTTCCTCCCTTATTTAGAGCAGTACCCTGGTGATGAGAGGAAGTGGAGGAAAGGCATAGACCGATAGAGTGATCCAGGGGAAGGACAGGGCATCCACTTTCCAAGCCATGCAGTGATGCTCCCTGGTGCAGAATTTGCTGAGCTGATGGTTGGTGTGGGAGGCAAAAAGGTCGACCCTCGGGGTGCCCCATTTCTGAGTTATTTGGGTGAAGATTCTTCTGTTGAGCTGCCACTCGTGAGGGTCCAAAAGATTTCTGCTTAACTGGTCTGCCAGAGATTTGAGAGAACCTGGTAGGAATTGTGCTAACAGGTGGAGTTGCATGGCAGAGGCTGTGTGCCAAAGGGTCATGGCCAGCCTGCATAGGGGGTAGGAGTGAGTTCCTTCCTGCTTGTTGATATACCACATCACAGTGGGGTTGTCTGTTTTGATGAGGAGAGCCCCTGGGGAGAGAAGGGGCTTGAAAGCTATCAAGGCAAGCTGGACAGCCATCATCTCTTTTTGGTTGATGTGCAGAGGGATTTGCTGTGGGCTCCATTGACCGTGTATGCACCTGCCGTCCAGGTGTGCACCCCAGGCATAGTCTGATGCATCTGTGGTGAGAGTCTGGTTGGTGTGGGCTGGAAAGAAAGGTAGTCCCTTGTTGTGGGAGCATGCTGTTGGCCACCAAAGAAAATCTTTTCTGAGGCAAGGAATTATAGGTATAAGAGTCTACACGTCTTGAGAGTGTTGACACCAAAGGCTTTTTAGGTACCACTGAAGTTTCCTCCAATGCAGTCTGGCATATGGAATGAGTAATATGCAAGACGCCATGAACCCCAGATCCTGCAGAATTTTCCTTGCAGATAGCTGGGGTCTGGTGGCTAACTGAGAGAAGTAGGATGTAAGGAAAAATTGCTTTTCTGGTGTAAGGAATGCCATCTGGGATGCTGTGTTCAGGCTTGCTCTCAGGAATATAATCCTTTGGGTGGGCACCAGTTTGGATTTCTTTTCGTTGATTGTGTACCCTAGGAAGGTTAGAAGGGACTTTACAAAGGCCAGGTGCTTGAGCAGCTTTTCCTGGTTGTCTGTCTGAATTAGGCAGTCATCTAAGTATGGGTAAATCTGGAAATTCCTTTGTCTGCAAAAGCAATGGCTGGACCCTGACATTTTGTGAAAACTCTGGGAGCAGTGGAAAAGCCAAAGGGAAGCTCAGAGAACTGAAAGTGCTGAGATCCTGCCCTGAAACTGAGATAGTTTTTGCATGTTTCCCTGATAGGAATGTGGAGTTAGGCCTCCTTTAGATCTAGGGTGGCTAGCCAAGCATCCTTGGACAGCATGGGTAGCAGCTGCTGGAGTGTGAGCATTTTGAATTTTGGGATCACCAGGAAGGTGTTTAGAATGGATAGCTCAA
This sequence comes from Protopterus annectens, assembly GCF_019279795.1. Taxonomy (NCBI): domain Eukaryota; kingdom Metazoa; phylum Chordata; order Ceratodontiformes; family Protopteridae; genus Protopterus; species Protopterus annectens. Next base: position 1,249,673,448 of record NC_056744.1, on the reverse strand, counting down.
GGATGGGGCGCCAGGTACCCTCTTTTCTGGGTACCAGAAAATGTCTCAAGTAGAAACCTTGGCTTTTCTGTTCTGCAGGAACATGCTCTACTGCCCTCATAGAGAGCAGGGAAAGGACTTGCTTTTGTGCCGCTACCCACTGGTTTGGAGGAAGATCTGGGAACCCTTTTGGGGTTGGAAGGGTGTGGAAAGAAAATGTGTATCCCTGGGATACTATGTTGAGAACCCAGTGGTTGTTGGTAATGGTGGGCCAGGTGCTTGCGTGAAAGGAGTTTTCCTCTTAGGGGTAAGTGAAGGTGGGCATAGGAAGGGGCAGGTGTAGGTGAGTCATTGTGAGTTCTTACCATAAGGGGGTGGCTTAGAACTCTCTGGTTTTGAAGCAGAGGTAGTTCACTGCTTAGATCTCTGCATTCCCTGTGGCTGCTGTCAGTGGGGTCTGGTTCCTCTGGGTCTGGCCTGATCTGGCTTAGTGGAAGAAGGAAAGGACCAGTGCTTGGTGGGACAATGCCTGCTGAACCTCGGTGGCTGGACCTGTAAGAAATCCTTAACTGTCTGCATTAATTTTGCTTTTTCTTCCATCTTTTTTAAGACCTCTTCTGCCTTAGTGCCAAATAAGTTGTCTGGGAAAGGTGCCATCCAACAATTTAAATTTGACAAGGGCTGTTCCTTTAGCCATGCATGCCTTCTAATCACATATCCGGTGACTGCTGCCCTGCAAGAAGCTTCTAGGACATCAAAACCACAGTGCAATGTGTGTTTAGTTACTTGACTTGCAGAATGCATTAACTCTTGCAAATCTTTAGATTCTGCACAAGTAGGAAAGAAAGACTTTTTTTGTTTGAGGAGTTCCAGAGTATGCTGCTGAAATTTTAGCATATGGAACTGACAATTTTAGTGCCCTGACAACAAGGATATCTGAGGCGTATACTTTTTTACCTCATCTGTCTAGTGCTTGTGAATCCCTGTCTGAGGAGGTGGGATTCTTAGCAGAGGTTGCTTTAATCCCTTTAGGTCCTTGAGAAATTACCTGAGGGTCAGCAGTAGGATTTTTAAAAAGAAATTTGTGTGAGTCAGGGACTCTGTACAGGAGGGAGGGTGTCAGGAGTCAAGCTGGATTCCAGCAAAACATCTTCCACAACATCCAGGACTGGGGGGGATGGCCAAGGGCCTGTGCTGTGGAAGATCTGAGAATTCCCTGAGTCTATTTGTAGACTGAGAGTAGACCTGACTTTCTCATTGGAAATGCTCCCTTAAGGTATGAATGGTTTCCCCAAAGGAAAAAATCCTCTGAGGGAGAGGCTGAAGGAATGGAATCCTCTGCATCAGAATCTTCATAAGAAGAGAGGGGTTGCATGTCTTCATATTCAGATGCATCAGAGTCATCTGACTCTTCTTCAGACAAAACTACAGGGGACAGACGGGTCTATATTAGAACATCAAAGTTTTAAAACATCGAATGTGCCCCAAAACAGTGAACGCTGAAAACAGCGAAGCTGCAGAAGACCAAATTTTTTCCTAGGGAAAGAATTCGGTTAGATGTTTCTGTGGTTTGCTATTCTCAGCACTGTGGTGGAAAGTCACGGGTCAGGTTCATGTAAGTGTGCGATTGTGCGGATGTTAGGGTTAGGGCGCGGGTTAGGTGTCCGTGCAATAGTGACAGTCATTAGGGTTAGGGCACGAGTCAGGTGAGTGTGCGATAGTGACAGACCTTAGGGTTAGGGTTTGGGTTAAGGTAAGTGTTTAGATAGTAGTGTATGTACAGTTTAGTGTAGGGTAGATGTAGGATTTTAAGTGTATGTGTGTGGATTGCTGTTTTTTTGGTGTGCTTGTGTCGTGTGTGTGTTTCTTGGAACAGTGATTTTTTTTTCCCCAGGGAAAAAAATCGCTGTTCCGGGTGTTCAAGATTTTAAGCTTTCGCTTAAAAGGGGTTGATGAATTAGCATTTGCTTTTCTAAGCATTCGTTAATTCAATATAGACCTGGGACAGACCTCTTTTCCTTTTGGAGGGGGTAGCTTGGCTTCCCCTGATCAGCATGATAAGGTCTTACGCCATCTTAAGCATTTGGATCTGAGGCAAGGAAGCAGATGTCTGAGACTGGGTCATTGGTTTCTTGGCCGTGGTTCATACCCTGGGCCTAAGAAACTCTGTCGTTTACGAAAGAATGGTAGATGCGAAAGAAGTCCTCAGTTTATGTCGAGAATTAGTGTGTAGTACTTCCTCGGAAGCTGGTGCCTGTTCAGCGGCTACAGACTCATCCAAGGTAGGAACGACTGCAGGATGCTTAGTCGAGGAAGAGTCATGCGGCATACTGGACTCCGAAAGGGTCTCAGTAGTGGCCTGCGAATCCACAGAAGTGGGCATCAGGGGCTGTGAAAGCGCCTCACTGAGGACCGGAGAACTGACAACTAGCTTAATGGGAGCATCGTCGGTAGGTTTGGACCTGTGTGGTCTGTCTCTGTCTTTATCTTTACGCTTTTTCGGAAGATCTGCTGTCGGATGGCTTACCGAAGCCAAATCGGAATTCGAGGACTGTAAGCGAAAATATCTAGCTACAATAAGGGCCTGATGATGGATAGTTCTGATGCTGAACAAAGCACAGAAGTGACAGAGGGGGACGTCATGGTCTGGGCCTAAACAAGTGACGCAGTAAGAATGAAAGTCTCGGTGTAGTATTTGCATTCCACAGGTGAGACAATTGTTAACTTTTTCTGACATTGGTCAGTGCAAGAAAAAAAGGATCCCCAACGGGGTACTTAGCTTTAAAAGACTTCAGCTTGAATTTGGTAGACGAAACTCAGGTAGCGGCCAACCAGCACTTGTGCGAACTGCTTCTGCTTTGGACTCCACGGCAAGAAAGACTGATGTAATGGTGTCGGCTGCCTTACTTTATACTACTGACGACCTGATGTCAAGTACTGAAGCGACAGCAACTGACGCAGAAATACTAAGCCTCTGGTATTCAGGCTGGCAGAGGGCTACCCTGGCAGGGATAACCCAAATGTGATGACTGCAACACTGAAACACGAAGATCATCTACTGTTGGCTGTGCCAGAAGGGAGTCACCACAGTGATCCTGGGGGATTCCTTTTTAATCTTCAGAAGTATCCTGTATATCAGTGGAAAGGGTGGAAAAGCTTACATGAACATTCCTGTCCAAGGAAAAGAAAAGCCATCTGTATTTCAGGCCTTCTTGCATGGAGTCCTACAGCAGCACTGTAACAGCTAATTTGTTCAGTGAGGCGGTAAAAAGGCTTACCTGAGGAACTCTTCAGAGATGCATCAAATTTGAAGCCCTCCCCAATCTAGTTTTAATTTGTAAGAGTATGCCTTTGTATGCTCAGCTTATCTGCTACACAGTTTTGCTCTGATGAAATGCAGGAAGCCTGAACAGTGAAACTGTGCAGTAAAACTATATCCCATGCTAACATAGCTAGTCTACATGGGGGGGTGGGGTATGTACCACGTCACTATGGTATTCTCAATAACAACTTGACGTGATCTTGGGGACCAAAGGTGATTCAGAGTGATGCGTGCCTTGATAAGAGCAACTATCTCTCTTACATTTATGTACTTGTGTCTGTCTTTGTTGTCACAGATATCTTGCACTTTTATCCCCCGTCACTGCTTCTCAAGTAAAGGTTGACAACTAGGGTTGCCACCTTTCATCGTGGCTAAATCTGGAGTAAAGCCACACACCCTGCATCACCAGTAACCCACCCATCCCACACCCACTCCTGCCCACACCCTACCCATTTTGTGACATCACTATGACATAATTCGGCACCCACTTTTTCCGTTCCTGCTGCCTGCTTTCGGCTGATTTACTATCCTTTTCTGTAAAAAAAAAGCATAGTAAATCAGCCAATTTACAAACTAAGAATCAGTTTTTTTTATTTCCGGATAGTCTGGAAAAAAAAAACGGAGGGGTGGAAACCCTACTGACAAGACTGCTTCCCAAGTAAAGCCTGAGGCATCTGTGGTGACTGATTGCTTTGGAGCAGAAGGGGAAATTTGGATTTAGGGATACTTGATGTCTCCACCAGGTAGTTTCATTTCTCACAAATCTCAGAACTGGAATCTGAAAGGTAAAGAGACTTCAGATGCCACTGTATCTTTCTCATGTGGAGTCTTACTAGAGGTGTCATGAGAACCAGAATCCTGAATTCCTCTCTCAATATGACTGAAGTCTAAGTGGAAAATCCCTGGAATATAAATATATATATATATATATATATATATATATATATATATATATATATATATATATATATATATATATATATATATATATATATATATATATATATATATATATATATATATATATATATATATATATATATATATATATATATATATATATATATATATATATATATATATATATATATATATATATATATATATATATATATATATATATATATATATATATATATATATATATATATATATATATATATATATATATATATATATATATATATATATATATATATATATATATATATATATATATATATATATATATATATATATATATATATATATATATATATATATATATATATATATATATATATATATCCCCGTGGAAGAAAAGCTTTTTGTACTGAAGTGTTCAGCAGACACCCCAGGAACACAATCCTGTGTGATGGAATAAAAAAAGGCTTTTGAATATTCTCTTGGAATCCCATCCAGCATAAGAGGTCTCTCACTCAAGTGACTGATTCATGACACTTTGAAAAAGACTCTGCAAAGATAACCAAATCATCTAAATATGGATACCCTGAAGCCTGCAATGTGCAAAAACTGAAATTAGACACTTTGAGATTCTGGAGCTGTGGATAGTCGAAAGGGTAAGGCACAGAACTATGATCAAGACACACAAAACCTTAAGTGCCTGAAGTTTGGTCTTTTCTAAGCTTACCAAAAAACTCAAATGAGAAAAAATAAGTAAGAGGCTGTGCAGTGAATGCATTTTGAACTTAGGCAATATAACTAGTTTAGGAAAGAAAGGTCCAGAACTGATCTCCAGGTGTTCCTGAATAAAAACCTATATGCCACTGGTAAGGAAAGCATGTGCTACTGAAAAGCAGGGAATGGAGGGGTCTGGTCTACTGGATCTAGAATAATTCTCTGGTAAGGAGGTATTTCTTCTCACAGTCATGTATACCTTCCTGAATCAGTCTCAGAACCCATTTGTCTGAAACAATCTACTGCCAAAGAAAGAAACTCAAGATTCAGACTTTCTGGAAGGGATAAGGAACTGATAGGGTGGCAGTATGGGAAAAGGCATAGCCTGCTCAACCATCCAGTCCTATGAGTTAGCTCCCTACCTCCTCAGCTCTTCAGGTAAAAAGCAAAAAAAAAAAATCCACAATCAAGTCTTGTTTTTGCAACTTGCCCCAGACCCTTGCAAGCAGTTGCTACTGTTTATACCCAGCATGGAGCCCTACAGCATTCAGGTTTTAGTTAAAAAAAAAAATTCTATTTACTTTTAAAATATAGCAAACTGTTTGCTACAATGTAGCAAGCAGTTGCTAAGGTTTAGACCACACAGGGAGAGCTAAAATGCTCAGGTTTGACTGCAAATACAATAATGGCTTTTAAAAGCCGGCATGCATTAAAGAGTGATCTGGATCAGCCAGCTGTGCCCCTCAATAATCTGCTCTTGGGGCAGCTATCCTTGTTTCTCACCCTAGCTACACTACTAGAGGAGAAGGAAAGTCCCTGTCATAGTCATTCTGACTTATCTGACTGTTCTTTGTTTTGGTTGGTTATTGCTGTGCTTTTGGAATCTCTCTACCATTATTTTTAACTAAACTTTTGCTGATAATGTTTATTTTTTCCTTGCCAAAACTGGACGGGGGAGCAGAAAAACCCTTGGAAAATTAGAGAAGAAGGGTTGAAAATCTGAGAGATTCCCTGTATCATCTTATCCCTGTCATCACATTTTTGATAACCCCTTCAGCAGAGGGACCAAAAACTAAACCTCTATCCAAAGGTAAATGTAAAATCTCATTTTTTACATCCGCTAGGATTCTGAGAACACTAGCAGACAAAAATCAACGCAGTACAAGTGACAATGGCAATGGCCCTGGATGTAGTATCTACAGAATCATGAACGTGGTGCACAGAAAGAACTGTGGATGAAACATTTCCCATACTTTTGCAATTAGTCAGAATAAACTTTAACATACGAGTCTGACAATTCACAATTATAAAAATTAAAGTGCACAAGCCTAGATTTTTTCCAAACTTGTGATTTTACCATCCTTTTAGAATGGGAAGGATTAGTGTTAACAAAAGGTTTGGCATCAGCTGGATTGACTAAAGCTATAGCTGATGGGTCAGGTATGGAATGAGTGTACAGAAATTTGAAAGACTAAGGAACTTTGTACATTCTATCTGCTTTCTTAGGGGCAGCAGCCTGGTTATCAGAGAAACCACAGGTTGTGACAAACACAAATTCCAGTTCTAGCAGTACTGGGGGGGGACGGAATGAGGCCCTGCGAATTGCAGTTGTAACATTTCATAGTATTTTCTAAGAATCCAAAGTGTCCTCCCACTGAAAACACCAGCATATTCTGGAAATATTCTCAGAGAAAGAGAATTCTTGACAATAAGATTCAGATAACAGAATAAGAATTCTGAGAGGAAAAACCTGTATCTGTCTGATCATGTTCCTCTCCAAATTCAGTTTTTTTTTAATCTCTTCAGGAAAAGAGGGATCCCCTTTCTCATAACAGAAGCCACATGATAATAATAAAACTACAAATGTTCATTGAAACTGGAGGAGAAGATGATGTGTGTTTAACTTTTCTCTTTATTTTTGACAGGAAATTTAAGGCAAATAAGGTTTTTAATGCCAGTAATAGTTTCTCCATGAACGGGTACAACATTCTGGTTAAGAAGGGGAACCTTCTCCACTCCCTCCAGTCCTGATAAAAGTGCCTCTCCCTTGCCCACTATGGGGATCCCAACAGCCACAGAGAACATGGCTAACCCCCAGTCTATAGTGGCTGTATGGGCAATGCAAAAGTGATCTGGTTAAAAAGATAAGTGGTCTCAGAAATCATCTTTGGCCACAGTAGAGTCACCCACCTGCGACTGAGGAAAAACTGCTATCCTTCTGTGGTGGCGAAAGCTGTTTAGTCAGCTTTTTCCTTTTGGAGCTGGAGAAAGGACTGACAATGGGACTGGTTGTTTATTCCAAGCCAAAAATGGTGCCTTTTTTCCCAGGAAACCAAAGCAGCTCAAGTCGGTGAAATTTCAAAAGTAGTATTGTCACTTTTCCCAATAAATACACAGCAAAATGCACTCTAATACACTCTACCAGCTACCAAATATTAAACAAATTTTCTCCACAGAAAAACAGTTTTCGAATGTTTAAATCAACTTCTAAATTGCCAAACGAAAAGTGCGCTCCCTTTTAACAGTATAGTAAAGTCGAGTGACAGTCACTAAAAACATCAGATTCCTAGATTAAAAAGTACTTTTACTTTCCCACACATGAAAGTAAATTTAAACAGTAAAAATAATATGCAAAGCTTTTTTTCTCCAAAGGGAACTTATCTGTCCAGCAATGGAACAGTACAAGCTGACTGTCAGTCCTCAAAAGCCAGCACAGCAACATTCTCTTTGGTGGCAGGAAAGCCAAACCTGACTTTTTAGTCAGCTCAGCTTGAGCTGGCTAACTGGGTGCATGGAAGGTGGCCTGAATCTTTGGAAGTTGGCTGGCTGTTACATCCTATGCAGAATATAACCCCTATAAGCTTAGGCTACTGCAGCAGTGATCAAAATGACAAACATCTATTCGTCACCCGTATAGGGTCTGAGGAAAGAAGTTTATACAGTATGCTTATTTGATCCTTAATTAGGCCATCCCCATCTCTATATATTAGTATTCAGTTAACTATGAGTGGATAATAAGAGAATACAGTTTTACTTATATTCAGCTTCTGTACTTCTCTGCCAGAGCTCCACAGAGCTTTCCAAGCAAATCCTCTACAGAGTGCTGGCAGTTAAACTTCTATCTATCAGTGTCCGTTCCTGAAATAACTGACCCCAATATCTCACACCAGTGCTCGGCCTAAATGCCTGCTTATTCCTTTCTGAAAGAAAGAGCAAAAAGGGATTCTTTTTGGCAAAATGTCCCTTTCCAATCCTTCAATATCATTTTATGAAAAGTGTCACACAGTAGCTCTAGGGCTCCTTTACATAATACTTTCATAAAATCATTGGCAACCACCCAGCTGGGTGAGGGTCGTCTCCTTCCACCTTACAGAAAGAAAATTCATCAAACCATGCCATTATTATTTTAGTCAGAGTGGCACTAATTAAGAAGTTACGTACCTACCATAACATTCCATCTGTGTTGCCGATCTTCATTTATCTTTCACCTTTGGGACACTGTTCCGATCCTCGGAACTGGCTCGGCCATTATACAGCTCGCACAAGCCAAAAACTCTTGAGCTAAGTCTCTACCCACAATACCTCTCTCCAAATTACCTCAGACCAAGTTTGTAGCTACACAGGAAGACAGATGAATATGTATATGGACTTGAAGAGGCTATGTCCAAGGTCAAACCTGATAAAGTTACCAGGACAAGCATCCGATCCTCCAAGGAGTCTGCAGGAGGGGGAAGGAGGGTGGGGTGCCAAGGATAAATGAAGATTGACAACACAGATGGAACATTATGGTAAATACAGAAGTTCTTAATCTGATGTTGTCAATTTTCATTTATCCTTGACCTTTGGGACAGTCCCCAGCTACTTTAGATCTTGGGTGGTCTTATGGAAGGATACCTGACAACCATAAAACCAAAGGATGTTCTTCCCCTGGAGACCAGATACAATTTGTAATGAGTGATAAAGGTATGTGGAGTAGCCAAGTTGCTGCTGCGCATATTTCATCCATGGAAGCCTTAGAATGGAAAACAGCAGATGTGGCTATTGCCCTAGCAGAATGTGCTCTCACTGGTGCTGGTAATTGGAGATTCTTTTTATTGCATATGAAAGTAATACAGTCTCTTAACCACCTTGACAAGGTGACTTTTGAAACAGATTTCACCAGAGATGAACCAGAAAAGGAGACAAATAACTGGTTCAATTTTCTAAATTCTTTAGTTTTGTTGAGATAGAAGGTTAATTGTCTGTGAACATCCAGCAAATGTAAGCAATATTCACCTATGTTTGAAATATTTGGAAAGAAAGCAGGTAAGTCTGTGGTTTGATTAATATTAGTTTCTGAGACTGACCTAGCAAGAAAAGATGGGTTGGTTCTTAGCGAAACCCTATCCTTATGAAAAATCAAATATCGGGGTTTTGAAGATAGCACTTGCATTTCGTAAATTCTTCTGGTGGAGGTAATGGCTATCAGAAAAAATGGTCTTTCATGAAAGAAACTTTAAGTGACTGGTAGCGCTGGTTCAAAGGGGGGAAGGACCAAAGACTGCAGAACCACTGTCAGATCCCAAGGAGCTAGAGGGTCTTTATACTGTGGTTTCAACCGCAAGGTTTCTTTCATGAACACTACACAATCTATGTGAAATTAATGAATGGTCGTCAAAGCCATTGTGGAAGTTGGAAATAGCAGCTAGTTGGACCTTAATTGTAGAAGCAGAGGCTCCTTGTTCGAAAAGCATAGACAAAAACTCCAATACCTTTTCAACTGGTGCAGAGAAGGGGTTAAGACCATTACTATGCACCCAAATAGAAAATCTTTTCCACTTGCTGTGGTAAAGCTTCCTGGTGGAAGGTCTATGGGAAGCCAGAAAATTTTTTTGGACAGAAGAAGTTAAATTTTTCTGTCTGGCGACTAATAGAATTGGAGGAGCCAAACCGTAAGCTTGAGGTTCTGAAGACTGGGGTGCAGCAGTCCCTGTGGATGAGACAGAAGATCCAGAACTGGGTCCAGAATCCATGTACATTAAATTAGATGAGGCCACATAAAGGGGAACCAGACTTCTCGAGGGCAAAAGGCCGCAATGAAGATCACCTTGCTTCTCAACCTGCTGGCTTCCTTTAAGAAGAGAGGAATCAGTGGGATGGGGGGAAAGGCATACAGTAGTCCAGAGGGCCAATCATGAAGGAGATTGTCTCTCAGATACTCCCCCTGAGAGGGGATTTAGGGCAAAGTAGCTGCTGTTCTTGCTATTCAGGGGGTGATGCAAATAGGTCGCAGCATGGCTGGCCCTAGTGATGGAAAATCTCCTTCACCACTCTGGGATTTAGAGACCACTTGTGAGGCAGGAGAATGCATCTACTCAGTTTTTCAGCTATCACACTCCCAGGGATGTATGTTAATATCAGAAAGCTGTTGGAGGATATCACCCATTGCCACACTATCAGAGCTTCTCGACACAGGGGGTAAGACATGGTTCTGCCCTGTTTGTTGATGTATCTGACCAATGACATGTTGTCTGACTGAATTGCAATTGTTCCTGGAGGGAGGACAGCTTAGAAGGCTTGCAATGCTAACAGCACTGCCCTCAGTTCCAGAACACTGATGTGTAGATTGGCCTCGATCGGGGACCAAGTGCCTTGGACTGTTCTTCCCAGATAAAGCCCCCCCACCCCATCTGGGAGGCGTCCATGATCACTATGGCCTTGGACTGAGGTGGAACAAAGGGACAGTCAAGAGAATTTCTTCAGATTCCATCTACAAGGATAAGTCCTGCTTGCAATGACTGGTGATTAAAATGGGATGCGTCACTGGATGGGTCAGGATAGACCATTGGGATGCCAAAAGCCACTGTAGTAGTCTCATGTGAAATCTTGCTAGTGGAACTAAGGTAATGGCTACTGCCATGGACCCAAAAGCTTGAAGGACTAAGAGTGTAAATACCTTGTTGTTGTACAGAATGGCTTGTACTTGGGATCTTAGCTTCTGTACCTGTGTAGAGAAAGGGAAGCTGTACAAGTGGTGGTATTTAGATGGGTTCCTATGAACTCTAGATCTTGAGTCATACTTAGTTGAGATTTTGATTGATTCACTGTAATGCCCAGATGAGCAAATGGGTGAAGAACGAAATCTGTTGCTTGAAGTTGTAGATACCTGGTGGGAACAGTGATGAGCCAGTTGTTTAGATAGGGAAACACCCAGAATCGTTGCAGTCTCTAGTGAGCTGTCATGGATGCCAAACACTTGGTGAACACTCTGGGGGCTTTGGTGAGGCCAAAGGGGCTGCACTCTGAACTGAAAATGACTAGCTCCTAGCTGAAAGAGGAGGACCCTTCTGGAGCACTTGCCCATTTTTAAGTGGTAATGTGCGTCCTGAAGCTCTATAGAACACATCCAACTGTCTACCTCTAAGAAAGGAAGGATAGACTGTACCGTGACCATCCAGAATTTTGCTTGCTGAACAAACTTCTTCAGAAGGCTGAGATCTAAAATTGGTCTCAAGTCCCATCTTTTTTGTCACCAAAAAGAACTTTGAGTAAAATCCGGATCCTATCTGGTCTGGTGGAACTTCTTGGATGACGCTTTTTTCTAGCAGCTTTTGAACTGCCAGAGCTGCTTGATCCCTCTGATTGGGTGGAACATCGGGGAGTTTTCTTCTTCATCTTGGAATGAGAGTAAAGGGAATATGGTAACCTCTGGCAATGATCCTTTGCACCCCAGTATCTTTTATTTGCCCCCAGGCTCTTGAAGAGAATCTTCCCCCGACTGCTTCCAGAGGTAAGCAAACGGGTCCCCTTTCAGAAGTGCTGGTAGGGTTTCCCAGAGAAAGAATCTCTGGAACCCTGAGTTTTCAGACCACTTCTGCCATGGGGTTGGGTCAGTGTCTTCCATTGGAGCTCCCCCTCTACCCCGAGGGGAGCCACCACCACTCACCAAATGTGTCCTGTAAAGACCCTTGGGATTTTCTGAACCACATCTTGCCACCATTCTGGTTCTTAGAGTAGGACCATTGGGGAGGAGAAAATTGTATGCCCACTGCAGATAGGGTCTTTCCATCCTTTTTGCACCTGGCTAGTGTTTCTCTGACTTTGGAGCCAAACAAGGAAGCTCCATCAAAAGGAGCAATGATGAAAGAAGACTTAAATGGCTCCGCAAACTCACACAAGCGCATCCAGGCATGTCACCTTATAACAACGCTGGAACCTGCTACCCTAGTTGTCTCTTCGGCTGCATGCGCAATAAGCCTCATGGACAAGTTGGAAATAGATTCCAGGGTAGCCAGCTGGAAGGCCACTTTATCTTGGACCTCCTCAGACACAGCTCCTGCAAGGGGATCTGATAACCCCTTGATCAGATCTCTCTGGAACCTAGTAAAGTGTGCCATAAAATTCGAGGACCTTAAAGCAAAGGTCGATGATGTATACACTCGCTTTCCAAATTCGTCCATCACCCCAGACTCTCAATTAGGGGGATGAACAGTGGAACTCTCTTCCACCAGCTCCTCCTTGGTGGCTGCCACAACCACCATGGCATCTACTGCTAACCCCTTAGCCCAATGTTGGTGGTCCTCTGGAGGTGAAAGAATTTTGTCCGGTCTCCTGAGGATTGGCTCTACAGAATAAGGGGCCTTCCAAGCCCGGTACACAAATAATTTAATAAGATCATCAACAGGAGGAGTCACCCAAGAAGTAGATGGCCGAGCACCAAAGGTTTGCAGGTACACTGACTCCTCAGAGGTAGAGTCTTTGGACTTCCAGTTACCCTTCTGTTTCAGTATTTCTAGAATGTCTCCAAAGGAGACATCTTCTGGGGGTGACTGAGGGGACCCCTCCCCATCATTGAAGTCCATGTCTTCTGTGACATATTCTAAGTGTTTCCCCTTGCATGTCTTTTTCCGGGACATCTCCTCAGTGGGAATTTCTGAGGAGGACTTGGAAGAAGAAGGGCTCTGTGCAGGGGTATCTTGCAGCTTAGGTGCTCACTGCCTGGGCATTGAGGTTGGTGGAAGCTCTGGGTGAGAGGGAGTCCTGGGATAATACTCCAATACGGGAGGGGCCAGCTGAGAAACTGCATTGGCCAATGTCCTCTCCATAACCTGGAAGGCAGGTTCCCCTGAAGAGGGATGGGAGCTCGGAACTGAGAAGGACAACCTCTGAACCATGGTCGCAGCCTGCTCTGAGTAACCTACCCCTGAAGCAGGAGTCGAAGAAGAGGCCATGACAATCAAAGCTCCAAGAGTCAAGGACTACCTCAAACAGAAAACTGGAGCTGAGCCGAGACCCTTGGATCTGGCAGCAGAGCTATGGCCCCAGGAGGAGTTGTCGGTTACATTGGCACCAAGGAACTCAAGGCAGACCCCAGAACTGAAGGGGAAAAGGCTGTTGGCAACAGAGCAGCTGGAACCGGAGGAACCGAAGCCATAAGTGTTAAGCCCTCAGAGAAGGTTAAAGGAAGAAAGTCTGGTGGAATCCTGGGAGAGAAAGCCCCATCTGCAGAAGTGAGTGGGGCCTGGGAGATAGAAAAAAACCCTAGCCAGTAGGAGCTGCTCCACCAACCTCACAATGTCAACTTCAGTCAGACTCCTGTAGAAATGGATAGAGAAGCTTGAGAGAGATTCCAGTCTGTCTCGGAATGGACTTGGGAGCTGTCCCACAAAGGGGTCAAGTGAAGGGGAATATCTTGTCCTGGGTACATTAATGAAATTTGTTTTTGGCACCGGGGGTGGTGTTGGTTCCAAGATTTCTGGAAGTGTCACAGGTGGAGCTGGTACTGACAGGAAGTTAGAGCTGTTGGCACTGATGTGGTCGGCACCGAGACCTGTGGTGCCAAAGCTTTTACAGCAGACGGCGACAAGGAAGTCGGTTCTGTAATTTTCTTAGCCTTAGACTTCGGTTCCACTGCTGGTGTGGGAGTCAAAGGTTTGTGTTTCTTGGCTGCTGGAGCCAAAGGGAATGCTGGCACTGAATGACTCCTCTTCTGTCCCAGTTCAGATTTAGAGGAAGAAGAGGGGGAGGAAGGTGAAGATTTGTCAGACTTGGACAGAGCCTCCTGAAATGAAGACTTAATTAAACCTTTTATGATTAATTTGTTTGTCCATTCTATGAGGACCCAGTGACTGAAAGCCTGACAGATTGTACAGTCTTACTGAAGATGTGCTGTGCCCAAGTAGTACATACAAGAAGAGTGCACATCAAAGTTGGGCATCTTCATACCACAACCTTGGCATTGCTTAAACCTGGTTTTCCCTTTGGATTTATCTGCCATGTTGACTATGAAAACAAATGTAACCAGACCGCACTCACACACACTAAAAAGGAAGCACACACACAGAGGAAAGGAATGGCTACTAACAATGGTATGCCAGAACTACCAAAAAAGGAGGTAGGGAAAGGGAAAGTACTACCAAAGGGTAATCAAATAATACCACCAGGTATAAAAAAAAAAAAAGCACACTAACTTGTTTAAAGAAAGGTGAGACAGAAACTAGTAAAGACAAGGGAAGAACTACCAGTGATTGTAGAGGAGATCACTGAACTGCAGGGAGAAGGATAAACAAAGAAATAAGGCAAAGTGGGTAGAATGAAATTCAACTATAAAAATATATAAAAACCTAAATAATAGTTGTTCTTCTTTCGGCTTTTCCCGGTTAGGGGTCGTCACAGCAGAACTCCGGTCTGCTAATGATTGGTAGTAGATTTTTATGGTGCCGTGGTGCCAGCCCGACGCCCAACCTTCAACGAAGGCACGCCCATTCACGTATGTCTTTCGGACGCCACTCGACCACGGGGAGGACATGCAGACTCCACACAGAAGGTGCTCCAGCTGAGAATCGAATGGGAGAACCTCTTGCTGTGAGGCGAGAATGCTACTGCTGCACCACCGTGCTACAGCTGAAAAATTAGAGAAGAATCTATGAAAAACTATGAAATTTTTAATTAGCTGACGAGAGAATCTGGCTGATGCGTCTTGCAACAATAACATCAAAGAAGATCTGAGGTAATTTGGAGAGGGGTACTGTGTGTAGAGACTTAGCGAGAGTTTTTGGATTGCGCAAGCTGTATAATGGCTGAGCCGGTTCTGAGGATCTGAAGTGTGTCTCAAAGGTCAAGAATAAATAAAGATTGACAACATCAGATATACTTTTCTGCATCAAGGAAGCTCAAGCCTTTCATGTAATTAGGGAGACATATTACTTCCCTGGAAAGCCCCTCCCCATTGACAAAATCATACTGTTTATTTTTTTATGTCCTTGTTTGATAAATGAAGAAGGGATTCCCTGTACAAGGTATAAAACGAATGGTAGTACAAACCACTCCATCACTTGGATCTTGTGAAGGATGTTAATACACAGAAGCTTTCACTTCTGAAGGAGGTTCCAAATTGTACCTTTCAAATGAGCAAAGTTAACTTCTCTACAGCTGGTGTGTGATTGTGTGAGCATCAGGCCTATATTTTATTGGTTCCCTCTTTCTTGTGAAGGGAATTTTTCCAGTTAGGTCAGAAGAGGGGATGGGAGGGTAGAAATGAAAAGAAAAGAAAATGTACTCTACAGATTGTCTTCTGCATATTCATCTTATACCAAGAAAGCTCATCATATCGTGAAAGCAAATGGAATACCTTCGGCAAATCTGTTTTAGGGTTGCATGGTACAGAAGTACATCATTTCCATTAAGGGAACGTTTATCCTCCACCCCTCTCAAATTATCTCCCATTGTCTGATCATGTCTGATTTTGGGCTGCCACTGGGACTAAGTAAAGGACAAAAAGCTGATGAGATACGAGACAGCTATTCCTAGTCCTCCCTAAATGTTTACCTTGGCTGTAGAACCTGTTTACAGTGTCTTAATCTATAAAGGTGGCAGGAGACCCCAGAATCTCCATTAACAGCAACAGAGAGAGTCAGATGACTTGACTGAAGCTTTTTCAGCATCCAAACTCACAATCAATGGGGATATTTTAGTCCTGTCCTTATTCTCCAATACCAGGAAAGTGTTATAAAAGTTGTATGGGGTGGTTCTCCATGGGACAAAACCAGTCTGGTCTTGGTGCATTAGTACCAGCATACACTCTGCTAATCTTTCTGCAATTATGGTCATGAATAACTCATAATCATGGTTTAAGGCAGATATTGGTCTATATGATGTTATTTGGAAAGGGTCCTTGTTAGGTTTTAAAATTATTGATATTAATGCCTGGTGTCAAGAGTGGTGAGGGGGAGAACCACCTTCTAGTACATAATTATCCAACTTCAGAAAATTTTGTCTAAATGTTTGATTAGTTTCTTTAAATAAATCAATAAGTAGCCTATCTGGCCCTGATGCCTAGCTTAATTGAAGCATGGAAAGTGCCCTCAGTACATTCTGCTTCATCATTAGAGCCATCTGACACTCAGCTTGATTTGGATGGGGTGGGGAAGATCCAAAGTACCTCAAAAGCTCTTACTCTCTGGGTAATGGAATCCTCATAGCTTCCTTGCTATTCTTGGTAGTAGAATATTCCACAAATTATTGCAGAATCTCCTGCAAGGAAGTCAGATGTCGAGCTCTGTCCCTAGTTATCAGATATGTGGCCTACCATAAAAAATCCTGGCACTTAAAATGCAGTGCTAGAAACCTCTTAGTGCGTTGGGGGATCATGTTGTCACATTGATGCTAAACAGCCTTTAGTGAAGGGAGTTTTATGATACCTTGCCCTTGTCTGAATACAGACTAGGAGTTAATTACTAGTTCTGCATGTCAGTTTATTTGGACTTGGTTTTATTAGTACTCTTTCTGTTTTTCATTTCAGTTTGGACTGTACAGAATGACTTGTGTCATATCAGGCTAGCTTTTAGTTGTAGGCTAGGCTCATTAATATGTATGAGATTGTCTGTTATGATTTATGATTCTTAGTGCTTTTCATGTATACATTAGTTTTCCATGAGGTAAAGCTGCCCTTGAAAAATTAATCTGATGAATTCCAGCTGGTGGACAAAAGCGCTTATCGTGAATTGAAGCGGAGTTCTTCCGGTGACTAAGCCTGTTTGAGTCCGGTTCCTTGGCATCTTCGTATATAAGGAATTACATATGAAATTTTGGACTGTTTATTACTGTTTAACACTGTAGTATTGTAAGATTTAAGTGATTTTATTTCTCATTTTTTCACAAATAACAAGGAAGTGAAGTAAATCCTCTACCTTAATGCTTGAGAAGTACAGTTGTGTACACGTATCATAAATGTAGATGTTCAGGTGTATTCACTGTTGCAGTCCTGACTATTGGGATTTCCTGCCCTGAAAGCCCTGGGTCAGCCCGACTAACAGAGAAAAATTTTTCCGGCTCCCAGGCTGACAGACGCCCAGACTGTCGTCAGTACGCTCAGGTATAAAGATAGCCAGTCTGCGTCAGAAAGTACAGTTGTGTACACATACCATAAATGTAGATGTTCGAGTGTATTCACTGTTGCAGTCATCACCTGTAGGTTATCCCTGCTGTGGTAGCCCTCGGCCGGCCCGAACACCAAAGTCAATGTTTTTGTTTGCCAGCTGCTGTCGCCTGTAGTCTGACGTCAGGTCTTCAGTGCTATAAAGCAAGGCAGCCGATGTCATTACATCAGTTTTTCTTGTCCTAACCCATCAGAAGCATAAAAAAAAAGAGAGAAGTGGTCTTGGTGGCTAAAAGCCACCTTGGGAGGCTTGTGTCCCCTTGGGGGAAGATGTTAAATTGGGGATGGAGGGAGGGAAACCAAGACTGCAACAATGAATACACTCGAACATCTACATTTATGGTAAGTGTACACAACTGTACTATGTTCTTCGTGTTTCACTGCTGCAGTCATCACCTGTGGGAGGACTCCCAAAGCTGAGGAAAAGAGTGGAAGAATAGATTGAATCCTAGGTATTGGTCAGGAGGCCCTGCAGAATTGCAGAGGCAGACCCTGCCCTAAACTTAGAAAAGAGAGGTAGGTGGTAATGCTTTGTAAAGATAGGGACAGAGGTCCAGGTGGCTGTTTCCAAGATGTCCCTGGTAGGTACTCCTCTGAGGAAGGCAGTGGAAGTGGAGGTTGCCCTAGTGGAGTGGATACGGACAGATTAGGGATGGGTTTCCCATGTAGTCTGTAGCAAAAATGGATACAGTGTGACATCCATTTGGAAATGGTTTGTTTGGAGATGGGCTTCCCCTCTGCCCCTGGGGCAAAGCTTACAAGCAGCTGGTCTGTTTTTCTGAATGGCTTAGTATGGTCCAGATAGTATCTGAGTTGTCTGTGCACATCTAGTGAGTGTAGAATTATTTCCCCCTGGTTTTGAGGGTTGGAAAAGAAGGTGGGAAGGTGTACGGCCTGGTTAAGGGTGACATCAGATACGACCTTGGGCATAAAGGAGGGGTTAGTTCTCAGGGAGACCCTGTCTGCATGGAAAATTATGAAGGGCTCGACAGCCATGAGAGCTTGAAGTTCCGAGACCCTGCTGGCTGAGGTGATAGCTAGTAGGAAGGCAGTCTTCCAAGAGAGGTATTTCAATTCTGTTAAAGCGGCAGGTTCGAAAGGAGGTAAGGTTAGTTTTTCTAACACATAATTCAGGTCACAGGGTGGCGCCGGAGGCCATCTGGGAGGCCTGATATTAGAATCCCCTCTGAGGAATTGCTTAATCAAAGGATGAGAGAAGGGAGTGGGTCTGAATCATAATGGACAGAGATGGCCAAGGCATGGATTATAATAGAGGAGAAAGAGCGGCCACTATTGGGCAAGTCTGCTAGGTAATCCAGGATGAGAGGGATGGAAGGTTGGGAGGTACTGCCCCCTTTTGATTGTTTCCAGGAGCAGAACCTTTTCCATTTTCCTGCATGTGATTTTCTTGTGCTGGGCCTTCTGGTCCCATCACACTACCTATGGGTAGACCCATAGTCTTTGGAATTGGTTCACTGACTTGAACCATTATCGGCATATTTGACCCAGTATCTGCAACCTTTGCTACCAGTTATTCGGGCTAGGATTAAAGACACTACCAAATTCCTACAAATTGTATCGGATTCCCAACTTGGATTCAGTTGGTTTATGTGCACACGATGTGAAATCCCTATATACAAGTATACCACACTGGGCAGGTTTACAACCTTTGGAATACTGGTTAAATAGAGCTTGTTTGTACACACCTGGATTTAATACACTCCTTATTTGCATGGCTGAGCACGTCCTAACCAAAAACGTTTTTTATTTTCAGGGGGATTGTTGTTGGCAAACCCAGGGGAGAGCTATGGGGGCATCTTTTGCCCCCATTTATGCAGATCTTTTTATGGGGTACATAGAAGAACTTATTTATAATGATGCCCAATAACATCTACTTGCCTGAAGTTGACTTATGGAGGAGATTCCTGGGTGACTGTTGGCTGGTGTGGTGTGGGGATTTGAATATCTATAGGAGTTTGGACAATATTTGAATGATAACAAATGGGGTATTGAATTTTCCTTTTCTTACAGTTATGAGGAAATTAATTATTTAGATGTCAAGGTTGTGAGACAACCTGACCACACCTTGCGAACCTTGGTGTACAGAAAATACCCTCAATATAATAACTTATTGTACGCTTCTAGTCTTCACCCCTCAAACACTATTAGAAATATTCCTAAGTCCCAATTCTTAAGAATTAGAAGGATCTGTTCAACAGAGGAGGATTTCAACAGCTCCAAGAAGGATCTCACGCGGAGATTTCTTTACAGAGGTAATAGGGTGGGGGACGTTGTTACAGCCAGGGAGTGGGCTTCTAAACAACCTAGGGATCAACTGTTAGCCTATAAGGAGGAGGAGGATCATAAGGAATCCGATACATTGAGATTAATTACAACCTATGGCAGAAATGTCAATTTGTTAAGGAATATGGTTAGTAAACATTGGAATATTTTGATGGCTAATGCAGATTTGAGTCAATTTCTGCCAGAACACTGTCAGTTTTCTTTTCGTAGAGGGAAGACACTGGGTTCCTATTTCTCGTATTACAAACACTATTATGCAAACAGGAATCCCAGTGACCAGTTAACCATTACAGGGGACAAGCTAGTAGGGTCTTTCCCATGTGGGCATTGCTCTCCATGTCAACATACTTGCAAGTCTAAACAGTGTTCCAGTCAGAATACGGGTCAAGTATATGACATTGACTTTTATGCCAACTGTGGATCGGACTGGGTCATCTATTTGGTCAGATGTATCTGCCCTTCTTTTTATGTAGGACAAACGTCTAGACCCCTTCATTTAAGAATATCTCAACATGAGTGATATTCGTAATAAATGCATCACAAATGCCTTATATAGGCATTGTCAAACCCATCCCACTGTTAGATTTAGGTTTACCATTATAGATAGAGTACTAGGAGATAGAAAATGTAAGAGGGGTTGGCATTCTATACTCAACCACAAAGAAACAAGGTGGATTGTTAAGTTAAGTGCGTTATTCACACCAGGGCTTAATGATAAATTATAGTGGAATTCCAGGGGGGGATATGACATCACAAGAAGAGAGACTGAATGAACATATTTAAACAACTCATTTTGTGCTTTAAATTATCACTGATGAAGGCTTTGTGCCGAAACCGGTTTGATCTTTTTGTTCTACAATAAATATCTAGTGAATGCATCTGGTTTGGTGCTGGCTTTGTTGATTTCAGGATTTGTACGTGGCCGTTTGCACCTGCTGCACTTGCAAGCCACCATTTATTAGCACCACTTCTGGGGTCCCCCATTCCTGGGTGATTTGCAGAAATATTTCTCTGTGGAGCTGCCATTTGTGGAGGTCCAATAAGTTTCTGCTTAGGTGGTCCGCCAGTGTGTTGTTGATCTCTGGTAAGTATTGGGAAATTAGGTGTAGCCCCATGGAGGTGGTTATAAGCCAGAGACTCACAGGCCTCTGCCCACCAGAGAAATTTGGCCCTTATACAAGGGATCAGAGTGAGAGTGGTCTCTAGGGATTGACACTGCTGACACCAAAGGTTCTTTAAGTACCACTGAAGTTTTCTCATGTGAACCCTGGTGATAGGGATGAGAACGTTGCAAGATGTCATGTATCCCAGGGCTTGCAGGAACTTCCTCGCAGTGAGGTGACTTCTGCAAGCCAGCTGGGTAAAGTAGAGAGGCAGGAAGCTCTGCTTTTCTGGGGATAGGAAGGTTATTTGGGTTGTTGTGTCTAGCACAGCTCCCAGGAAAACAATTTTCCTGGTGGGGTTTTGTTTTGATTTTTTTCTCGTTGATGGTGAACCCTAGGGAAGTTAGGAATGATTTGACAAAGAGAAGGTCCTGGAGCAACTTTTCTGTGCAGTCTGCCTAAATGAGGCAGTCACCCAGGTAAGGGTAAATCTGTATATTTCTCTGTCTGAAGAATGCTATAGCCAGGGCCAAGCATTTGGTGAATACTCTAGGAGCAGTAGATAAGCTAAAGGGCAGTGCAGAGAACTGAAAGGGTTGACAGCCTGCTCTTAAGCGCAGGAATTTACTGCACGATTCCCTGATGGGGATGTGGAGGTAGGCATCTTTTAGGTCTAGTGTCACAAGCCAGGCATTTTGTGTGAGCACAGGGCAGGAGCTGCAGCAAGGTTAGCATTTTGAATCTGGGAACCACAAAGGAAGTGTTCACTTTGGATAGATCCAGGATGGGGCGCCAAGTGCCCTCTTTTCTGGGAGCAAGAAATAGTCTGGAGTAAAAACCTTTTCCTGTTTGATCTGGAGGGACAGGTTCTACTGCCCCCTGGGCTATTAGAGTTTGGACCTGTTTCAATGCCTCTGCCCACTGGTTTGGGGGGAGGTCTGGGTACCCTCTTGGAAAAGGGAGTTCACTGAAGGAGAATTTGTATCCCTGAGAAATGACTTTTAAGACCCACTGGTCCTTGGTTATACAGATCTAATTGTCCTTGAAGAGGGTGATCCTTCCTCCTAGTTTTTGATGAGTGAAAGGAGGGCAGAGGGGGGAGGGAGAGTCATTGTGAGTAATTGTCATAGAGGCTTGTCTTAGAACGCCCTGCTTTTGAGACGAAAGTGGTCCAGTGTTTGCTTCTTTGCTGGCCCTGGGATAGGGGACTTGACGGCCTGTCCCTGCGGGGCTTACCTTGGCCCAGTCTGCCAGGTGCAGGGAAGGCCCCGTGCTTAGAGGGAAAGTTCCTGATGAATCTGTGAGGTTGAACTCGAAATAAATCTTTTACTGTTTTCATAGATTTTGCTTTGCCTTCCATCTTTTTAAGCACCTCTTCTGCTTTTTCCCCAACAGGCATTCCTTATCTAGGGGTGCATCAATAAGTTTAGACTTGACATGATCAGGGAAAGGTTGTTCCTTCAGCCATGCATGTCTTCTAATAACATATCCTGTTACTGCTGCCCTGCTAGAGGCTTCTAGGGCATGATATCCACATTGTAATGAGTGTTTGGCCACTTGACAAGCAGAGTGTAGTAATTCTGTCAGCTCTTTTGAATTGGCACCTTCAGGAGAGGTAGCAATCTTCCGTTTTAATTGTTCCAAAGTGTGTTGTTGATATTTTAACATATGGAACTGACAGTTGAGTGCTCTGATAGCTAGGGTTGCAGAGATGTATACTTTCTTACCCCATCTGTCCAGAGCTATGGAGTCTTTGGCAGAATGAAGAGGATTCTTGGCAGAACTAGAATTAGCTCCTTTGGGTCCCTGTGTAATGACCTCAGGATCTGCAGCAGGATTCCTGTACAGGTATTTGTGAGAATCCAGTACTCTGTAGTACCTGTCAGGTTTAGTTGGAGCAAGAGGTAGGGCATCAGGGGATACGCTTGATTCTTGGAAAACTCATCCACCACTTCCAAAATAGGTGGGATGGCCAGGGTTCTGTGCTGGGGCAGGTCCAGAAACTTTCTAAGTCATTTCTTTGACTGTGGGAAGTCCTGAAATTCCCACTGAAAATGTTCCCTAAGGGAGTGAAGGGTTTCTCCAAAGGAGAGGTCCTCTGGAGGGGAGGCAGAAGGGATGGATTCCTCTGCATCTGAATCCTCATAAACAGTTAAGGGATGTTGTTCCTCTTCAAAAGCAGAATAATCAGATTCCTCATACTCTTGGTCTGTCATAATTTCTGGAGAAGGATGCCTTTTCCTTTTTGGAGTGGGGGCCTGAGTACCTCAGATAAGGGAGATGAGATCCTCCGCCATTTTAAGCATTTGAGCTTGGCGTGGGGGAGCAGTAGCAAGATGGTGGCTAGAAGCAAATTTCCTAGGCCTGAAAGAATCCATCAGTCTCTGAAGCGGTAGTCAGATGCAAATACATTGTTTTTTGTCTAGAATTGTAGTGCGAAAGGCCTCCTTGGAATCCGGTGCCTGTGTTGCAGCTCTGGACCCAACCGAGGCAGACAGAGCCAAAGGCTCGGAAGACGAAGTGGATTTCTGCAGCATACACCAAGAATGATGCCACAATACAGAGATAAGATGATCAGCTTTAACAATTGGCTTAAACACTGGTGTCATTCAAAGGGGATCCAGTATCTGTCTGCCTGGGATGACATGCTGGACAAGCCACGCTGCTTCGCAAGGGACGGCTTGCACCTGTCACCCCTGGGATTCCGGATATTGGCAAAGGCTCTTGCCACCCCCATAGTGCCTTTTTTAGGCAAGGCTCAAATTCTAAACCTACCACCCTAGAACACAAAAAAGGAAAAAACTAAGGGTAATGCTGCTCAATGCCAGAAGTCTAAATCTCAAAATGCACGCACTCGAGGCCCTTCTCAGTATGGAGAACATCGATGTCTGTGCTGTGACAGAAACCTGGTTCAAGGCTCCTGAGAGCACCCCAGCGCTATCAGGTTTTACCTCATATCATGCGTTCCGGCCCCAAAATCCGGACAATACCAAGAAAGGTGGGGGGGTATCCATATTCATCAAGGACACCCACACCTCAAGACTGGTGGCAACGCACGATGCATTGGAGACCATCCAGGTGCAATTAACCATAGGCAAGAGTGCTCTGCAAATTGTAGCATGTTACAGGCCACCCTCACAAACTCAGGAAACTCACATGGCCTTCCTGAAAACACTAGAGGGGATAAATGTATCACCAAACACCATCATACTAGGTGACTTCAATTACCCTAATATAGACTGGGAACACTACTCAAGCCCAAACACCCTAGCCCAAAAGTTCCTGGAATTCATAAACTCAAATGCCATGGAACAACTAGTCACCATCCCCACAAGAGGAGATAACATACTTGATCTCATCATCATGAACATGGGAGCACAATGTTCAACACCGGAAGTATACCCCTCACTGGTGAGATCAGATCACAAACTAATCTCGCTGGAGGTCCTCATCCCACCCCCACCTGAAATAAAAAGACCACAGTAAAGAACTTCTCAAAAGCCGACTTCACACTTCTAAAGACTAGTGTGGTCTCCTTTCAGGCCCCCGAGCCGGCGGAAAACAATACTCAAGCCGCTGAATCACTTACAAACGCCTTCTACCAGCACCTGCAGGACTGCATGGATAAGGCAATCCCAAGCAAAACAAAGACTCTTTGTACCAAAGGCAAGCGTCCAGTCTGGTGGACCCCAGCCATAAACAAACTCTACAACAAAAGGAGGAAGCTACTACAAGATAGAGCAAAATCCTTAAAAGGTAAGACACCCTTGATCACTATAAGTAAAAAACTAAGAGCTCTCATAAAATCATCCAAAGCAAATTTCGAGAGAAAAATAGCTAAAGACTCAAAAGACAATCATAAGGCCTTCTTTAGCTATGTTAGAAACCTAGGAGGAAACTCCCAGATATGCTCAGAACTAGTTCAAAATGATGTGAAGATTACTGATCCTACAGACATTGCCAACATACTGGCTGACAGGTTCAGTGCAAACTTCTCCCCATCCCCAAAAGGAGAGATATCTATACCAAATGAGTGCAGCCCGGCAAACATCTCCAGCGCGCAAGTGAGAACTGCTCTCGCCA
Source organism: Protopterus annectens (assembly GCF_019279795.1). Lineage (NCBI taxonomy): Eukaryota > Metazoa > Chordata > Ceratodontiformes > Protopteridae > Protopterus > Protopterus annectens. The sequence continues at coordinate 1,249,648,625 of NC_056744.1, read as the reverse complement.
AAGCAAAAAACACAGCATCCATGGGACCCGATGGTGTCCCCGGCTGTGTGCTCCACGAACTCAATGAGGAATTAAACCCACAGCTAGGACAGCTGTTTAATCAAAGTCTTACCTCTGGATACGTACCCAGGGAGTGGCGCACTGCAACTGTGGTCCCACTTCACAAAGGCGGTGCCTCCACAGACCCTGGAAATTACCGGCCCATTAGCTTGACAAGCCTTATCTGCAAAGCCATGGAGAGGATCATAATGGACCTCATAAATAAAGACATAGGGAATTTGCAGACTTTGGATCCAACCCAGTTTGGCTTTGTCAAAGGCAGATCATGCCTTTTAAACTTGGTTGACTTTTTCAAACAGTCACCAAAGCCATTGATGAGGGAAAGGCAGTCCATACAGCCTACCTCGATCTGGCTAAGGCCTTCGATACAATACCCCACTCGGGTATCATTGAAAAACTCATCAGCTTAAATGTTAACCCATACATCACAAGATGGGTTGCAAACTGGCTGAGTGACAGAACCCACAGGGTCAGAGTTGCTGGCGCCATGTCAGACTCAAAGCCTGTCACAAGTGGTGTCCCACAGGGCTCAGTCCTGGGCCCACTCTTGTTTGGCATCTACTTTTCCGAAGTACAAGCAAACACAGGAGGGTTATGGCTGACAAAGTTTGCAGATGACTGCAAACTGGGCGCCATAGTAGAAAACACATCTGACACAGATATCCTTCAGAAGGGTCTCACAGAAACGGATAACTGGTGCCAGAGCCACGGCCTAAAGTTAAATGCCAAAAAATGCATAGTCATACCCTTCGGGAAAAACAAGGTTACCCCTAGCTACCAAATAGGTGGCAATCCACTGAGCACAGAAGAAGTTATCAGGGACCTGGGGACCCAGGAAGATAGTAGTCTGTCATTCGACACCCATGTAGCTAAAGTAGTTAGGAAGTCCTTCTACATTGCCCACCTTATCATGAAGGGATTCTCATCTAGATCAAGGGAGGTCATAGTCTCCCTTTACTCATCACTCATCAGACCAATGATTGAGTACAATGCCCCATTCGGAATGTATCTGACCCGACACTTGCAGCAGCTGGAGAGGCCACAAAAGTTCCTCACCAAAAGGATAAAGGGTCTCAATCTGTCCTATGCTGCCCCACTGAAAGAACTCCAGCTCTCTTCTGTCGCCTACCGCTTGCTCAGAGGTGACCTTTGCCTAACATACAAGGCCATGTCAAACCCACCTTTGTTGAATCTGCTTCACCTCAAAAATCTAGATCCATCAGAGCCACAAGGGCGGGAGACTTAAACCTCGACACGGCTATTAATAGGACGTGCTGGAGGGATAGATTCATCACCCAAAGACTCCCAATGCTGTGGAACAAAATCCCGGTACATGTGAGGCAGAGCACCTCGCTGGCCTTGGTCAAGAGAAATCTTGACCAATGGATGGGAGATCGCAGATATACCCCAGGAATTACCTCAGTGTCACTGCTCGACAGAGGCACAGCAAAATAATGGGTATAGTTCCCCATACTAAAGGGGTGGCGTAAGCCACAAAACGATGGGCTAGGCTTATAAATGCCCTCGGGCAGATAGCCTAGTATGAACCTATGAACCTATGAACCTATACCGTACTCGGAAAGGGTCTTAGCAGAGGCCTGCATAGAAAGCGAGTCGGGCATCAGGGGCTGCGAAAGCGCCTCACTGAATTACAGAGAACTGATGACTTACTTAGCGGCAGCATCGTCGGAAGGCTTAGCCTTGTGTGGCCTGTCTCTATTTTTATCTCTACTTTTTTTCGGAATATCAACAGATTGTTGGCTGATGGATGCCATATTGGAAATCAAAGCTGGAACACGAAAATAATTGTTTACAAAAAGAACTCTACGGCGAATGGTTCCAGCATTAAAGAGGGCACAGAACCGACAACAAGGGACGTCGTGGTCTGGGCCTAAACAAGTGATGGAGTAAGAATGAAAGTCTCAATGTGGGATCTGCTTTTCACAGATGAGGCAATTAACTTTTTCAGACATCGGTTAGAGCAAAAAAAAAAAAGGGTCACCAATGGGGTACTTGGCATTAGATGTTTTCTGTTGAAATTCAACTTCTGGTAGCGACCGACGGGCACTCATGCAAACTGCTTCTGCTACAGGCACCACGGCAAGAAAGACTGATGTAATGACGTCGGCTGCCTTGCTTTATAGCACTGATGACCTGACATCAGACTACAGGCTACGGCAGCCGGCACACAAAAACATCGACTCTGGTATTCTGGCATGTCGAGGGCTACCACAGCAGGAAAAACCCAGAGGTGATGACTGCAACAGTGAAACACAAAGAACATCACCAGTCTTTTATTGCTCACCAAGTAAGAGTAGCCCTGAGAAGACTGGAGCTAGCCCACAGACAGCCTGGCAGAGAAGAAGAGACCAAGGAAGGGTCCCTTGGCTGTGTTGCATAGTCAGAAGATGCCTATTAGTAGGCTAAGGGGGTAGGAGGGTGGGAAAGAAAATTGCAATAGTGAATACACTCGAACATCAACATTTGTGGTAAGTGTACACAACTGTACTATGCTTTTCATGTTTCACTGTTGCAGTGCTGACTATTGGGAAGATTCCTAAAGCAGAGAAGAGGGTGAAAGGATGCTAGGGTAGAGACAGGATGTCCTGCAAGATAGCAGTGGCAAGCTCTGCTCTAGACTTGGAGAAGGATGCTAAATGGTAGTGTTTGGTGAAGGCATGCACCGAGGACCACATGGCTGTCTCTAAAATGTCCTTGGTGAGAACCCCCTTGAAAAAAGCAGCAGAAGTAGCAGTAGCCCTGGTGGAGTGAGATCTAATCCCATCTGGGAGTACTTTGCCATGAAAGCTATAGCAAAAGGAGATGCAATGGGAGCTCCATTTGGAAATAGTTTGCTTGCAAGCTGGTTTGCGTCTGCACCAGGGGTAAAGGTAATGAAAAGCTGCTCAGTTTTTCTCAAAGCTTTTGTTCTATCCAGGTAAAAATGTCTCTGCCTGTGAACATCCAAGGAATACAGAATTCTCTCCCCCTTTATTTTGAGGGTTGGAGAAGAAAGTTGGTAGATGGATGGCCTGATTCAGTGCGGTGTCAGAGATCACCTTGGGCATGAAGGATGGGTTGGTCCTAAGAGAAACCCTACCCTTGTGAAAAATTAGAAAGGGTTCAAAACTGTCATGAGGGCCTGCAGTTTACCCTCCTTGCTGAGGTAACTGGTAAAAGTATACCTGTTTTCCAAATCAGAAACTTGAGGTCAGCAGCTGCTGCTGGTTCAAAGGGAGGCAAAGTTAATTTTTTTAAAACAAAGTTCAGGTCGTATGGAGGCAGAGGTTTCCTTCTGGGATGCCTAATGTGTATGACCCCCCCCCCCTTGATAAATTGTTGTAAGAGTGGGTAGGAAAAGATAACACTGTATGAAGGCACATAAGGAGAAATGGCAGAAGTATGGATTTTAATAGAACAGTAGGAAACTCCCTGATTTAGCAGTGAAATCAGGTAGTCAAGGATGCTGGTAATCTGTGTTAGAGATTATGAATATAAGGCTGAAATTAATTCTATTGTAAATATGCTGAAAGATAAAGCATAGAATAAAAAGTTTGCTTGAATATATGTATAGAGTTTAGCAATGTAAAATGTGCATGTCTTTTATTTTGATATTTAATGGGACTTTTATTGTGACTTTTTTCTTTGAATGGGAAATGATGTCACTTCTTGAATGCTTATTTAAATGGTTTATTTCCTGTATACTTTTGTCTGAAGAAGTTTATATATTTTATAAACGAAAGTGCTAACTTTATATTTATTTCTGTGTCCAGAGTGGTATTTTCTCCTTACATATTTCATTCAGTTTTTGTTTTGCACTCGTTTGTCTGAGGCTTCTCTTCACAGCATCAAGAAAAGCCTAACAAAGCAATATTGGAAAACAAGTATCACATGCTTTTCTCATGTTTGTAGAACAAATATCTAAACTCAGCAATACGTGATGTTTTTCAATAATACAACAGACCAGATGTTTCCTTTCATCTGATTGCGTGCATTTTCACATCAGCAGAACTGCTGACAGGACAATAGAAAAGTCTAAAAGCAGACATTATGTGATTTCCCACAGAAGGCCAAAAAAGATACCAAGTGGAAATAACAAAATCTATGTGCATGACTAGCACACAATATAACAACTGTTGTAATTCAGTTATGTGAGAGAGGGACAGAGAGAGGTATTTTGTAGAAGTTATCATTCATATCTGTAATGGCTACAAACTAACAGAAAGACCATGTGTCGTTTGTTATAAAATAAGTTATCTGTAACTGTGCTTATAGCTGCAAAATATATTTCTTTATCAGTGTGCAATTTGAAAGGCTTGTTGCTTTAAACAGACTACAGATAGAGTCATGCAAAGCTCTGTGACTTTGATCCAGCAGTAAATAGCCAGCAAGACTGTGTCTTAAGAAGACGTTGGATCCAGCACAGCATAGCAGAGAGCAGAAATTAAAATAAAATTTTCAATGTGAACTGATTGTGGTTCTAGGTGGTGGTCTTTGCACCAAATAGAGAACCTTTTCCATTTGGCTTTGTAAGATTTCCTAGTGCTAGGTCTTCTGCACTCCCTGAGGATGTCTAGCACCAGCTTACTTAGGGAGACACCTGTGTAGGCCATTGTGGGATCATCCATGCTGCCAAGCTGAGGGTTGTTAGGTTGGAATGAACAACCTTTCCCTCGTTTTGAGTGAGTAGATCCACCCTCTGAGGTAAGAATCCACTGTGCCTGGTTGGAGAGCTGGAGGAGGAGAGGATACCAATGTTGTCTGGGCCAGTCTGGGGCTATCAGGATTACTCTTGGACCCACCTCCCTTATTCTGAGCAGGACCTGAGAAATTAGGGCTATGGGGGAATCCACACATGAAAACTTGGGTCCATGAGAAGGAGAAGGCATGTGTTTTCCAGGCCGACTTATGTTTGATCCTGGTGCAGAATTTTTGCAATTGCATGTTCTACTTGGAGACAAAGAGATCCACTTGAGGGACCCCCCCCCCAGGACTGGGTTATGGCCTGGAAAATCTCCGGACGCAGGTGCCACTTGTGAAGATGCAGGTGCCACTTATGAGGATCCATGAGATTCCTGCTGAGGCAGTCTGTTAAACATTTTGAACTCCTGGTAGGTATTGTGCCATGAGATGCAGTCCCATACAGTTTGCTGTTTCCAAGATTTGGATAGCTAGATGGCAATGTGGACTGGAATGTGTTCCTCCCAGTCTTTTGATGTACTCTGTATTACTGTGGTGTTGTCTGTCTTTATTAGCAGGATGCCTGAAGTACATTTTTCTTTGAAGGCTATTAGGCCTTTTTGTACAGCCAAGAGTTCCTTCCAATTGATGTGCCTGTTTCTGAAGCTGATTTTCCACTTTCCCTGTGTTTGTAGGTTGTGGAACTGAGCCCCCCCCCCCCAGGCTGTCTCTAAGGCATATATTGTAAGAGTCTGTCCCCGAGGACTGAGTATGAAGGGGAGGCCTGGGTTGTGGGTGCAACTCTGTACCCACCATGCAAACTCCAGTTTGAGGCAAGGAACTGAATGAGGGGTATCTGTGTCTCTAGTGGTTGGGATTTCAGGCACCATATGTTCCTGAGATATCACTGCAGGTTCCTCATGTGCAGTTTGGCAAGGGGAAAATGCATATTCATGAAGCCATGTACTGCAAGGTTCTTAAGAATTCCCTTGCTGAAATCTGATCCTTCATTTGGAGTCTTTGGAAATAATCTGTTAGGAAGGCCACTTTTTCTGGGTGGAGGAAAACCCTCTGGAGAGTGGTGTCCAGGAGGGTTCCAAGGAAATCAATCCTTTGATTTTTCTTTGAAGGCTATTAGGCCTAGAATCCAACCTGGAATTAATGGACATGCTGCACCTCAAAAAATCCAAATCCCATCGAGCTACGCGCTCGAGAGACTTGAACCTCAGCACTGAAATAAATAGGACATGCTGGAGGGACAGATTCATAACCCAGAGGCTCCCTTCACTCTGGAATAAAATCCCAGTCCAGGTTAGGCAGAGTCCCTCATTGACTCTCTTCAAGAGGAATCTTGATGAGTGGATGGGAGATCGTAGGTTTACCCCGGGTATCACTTCTGTGTCACTGTTAGACAGAGGCACAGTATACTAACCTCGAAAAAGGGCATAGCAAAATTATTTAAAATGGGTGGCGAAAGCCAAACACACTCTGGCTAGGCTTATAAATGCCCTAGGGCAGATAGCCTAGTATGAACCTATGAACCTATTGAGTTGGAGACGTGATGGACTTTTGGGGGTTCAATGTGAACCCCAGAGAAGATAGGAGGTTCTGGGTGAATTTGAGATCCTGGAGTAGTTTGGAGGGATCTGTTGACAGTATAAGGCAGTCGTCCAGGTAGGGATAGACTTGTATTCCTTTGGTCCTGCAGAACACTATTACTGGAGCCTGGCACTTTGTGAACACTCTTGCAGCAATACATAAAACAAAGGGCAGAACAGAAAATTGATAATGAATGAATCCTGCCCTGAAGCAAAGGAATTTTCTGTGGAATTCCTGTACAGGAATGTGAAGGTAAGCATCTTTTAGGTCTAGAGAGACCATGAAGGCCTTAGGAGACAGCATGGGAAGAATTAACATTTAGAATTTGGGAACCAAGAGAAAATGGTGGAGATCTTACAGGTCCAGGACAGAGCACCAACAGCCTTCTTTCCTGCGGACCAGGAATAGTCTTGAATAGAATCCTATTCCCTGCTGAGGAGGAGGGACTGGCTCTACTGCTCCTTGCACACACAGATTTTGAATTTGAACCAGGGCCTCTGTCATTTGATTCAGGGGGACAGCTGGAAAACCTGAGGATTTTAATTACTCTTTGAAAGTGAGCTTGTAGTCATTTGCAATAATGTCTGGAACCCATTTGTCTGAGGAAATTAGGGTTCAGGTATAATAGAAAAGCGACAGCCTTCCTCCTACCTTTGGAATGGGAGGGGTAGGGTGGTTAAGTCATTGTGAGCCCCTGGAAGTAGCTTGGGGTGTTCAACTCCCCTGCCTTGAGGTTTCTGAGGTCCACTGTCTGCCTTTTTGCATGAGCTGCCTACATGTTTTTTTTTTCCTTTTAAAGTTTTCACTGGCTACTTCCAGGCAGTGAGGTAAGGACCAGTGTTTAGCAGGGAAGTTTCTACTGGACCTGGGTGGCTGTACCTGGAGAAACTCTTTCACTGTTTGCATAGACTTGGCTTTGTCATCCATCTTTTTCAGCACTTCCTCTGCCTTTGGGCCAAAAAGAACATTCTTGTCAAGGGGAGCATCTAACAGATTAGACTTAACATGGTATGGAAGGGCTTGTTGTCAGAGCCAAGCATGCCTTCTAATCACTGACCCAGGAGTGGCAGCTCTGCAAGATGCTACCATGACATCATATCCACAGTGTACAGAATGGTTAACTACCTGTGCACTAGCATGGAAAAGTTCTGACAATTGCTTGGAGAGGTTTTTATCCTCCAGGGCAGACACCTTCTGTTTAAGTTAGTCAAGGATAGTCTGCTGGTACTTAATCATATGAAATTGGCAATTGCAGGCCCTCATAAAGAGTGTGACAAGGTATAGACCTTCTTGCCGAACCTGTCAAGGGTCCTACTCTCTATATGTAGGAAGAGGAATTCTGGAAGAACTGACTCTGGGTCCCTTAGGTCCTGGCGTGATCACTTCAGGGTCAGCACTGAGGTTCTTTTAAAGAAATTTGTAGGATTCTTTAACACGGTAGAACCTGTCAGGTTTTCGAGGGGCAGGGAGTAGAGAGTCAGGCTCAAGTGAAGATTCCTGGAAGACATCATCCACGACTTCCAGAATTGGAGGGACAGCCAAAGGCTTATGTTTTGTTAAGTCCAGGAACTCCCTAACCTTCTTCTTAGCCTGTGGGTAATCCTGAGCCTCCCAATGGAATAATGCTGTCTCGTGGCAGGGAAGATGTCCCCAAAGGTGAAATCCTTTGATAGTGAGGTGAAGGGAGGATCACCTCAAAGTCAGAGTCCTCATAGGAAGTGTATGAAGGGCACTCTTCAGATCCAGAGTCTTCTGTGTGTGAGTTGTCCCCAGACATGGGGGGGGGGAATCCTGATAAATTTCTAAGGGTTCATCTCTTTTCCTTTTACTAGTGGCAACATTTTGTCTAGACCTGACAAGAGAAAGAAGATCTTCTGCCAGACTCAAAGTCCTGCGGAGAACCCTGTGGAGCTCAGCCAGAAGGCCTAACTGCAGGCCTAGGTACAGAAGGCCTCCTAGGAGTGACTAAGGTCTTCAAATTAAGTGTGTCTGGTGCCCTCATGCCTGTCTCTCGAAGACGCTGAAAATGCACCAGAGCTGTAGTGGGCCGAGGCCTCATTGCCAAGTTTCTGGGCGGTGCACGGTCTTCTGGGAGAGATGGTGTGTCGGACTCCAAAAGGGTCTCGACAGAGGCCTGAGTCATCAGTTCTGGAAGTGAAAGGGGCTGCGTAGGTGCCTCATCTTGTTTAAGGGTTACAAACCTGGGTGGGGAGTCAGGAAGAGATGGGTTGTGGTCTGAAGGCCTATGCTTTTGTTTCTTATCGTTCTTACTTATGCTGATCAAATTTGGTACGACCGACAGAAGCCATAAACAATGGTTGAACAGATTGCTGGCTAAGAAACTTTGCAAGAAATTCAGCCTTACGCCTGATGGTTCTAGTGTTAAAATGCACATAAAAGTGACAGTTAGCAACGTGATGATCAGGGCCTAGGCAAGTAACACAAAGGGAGTGAAAGTCTCTGTGTGGGATCTGTTTACCACAAAGAAGACAATTTTTGACTATCTGACAAGAGCAAGGAAAGAAAAAATTCCTCAACGGGGTACTTATCTTTCCGACGACACTTCTCTCTGGTAAGAATCAACCAATGCACTTGAATGCTGCTTCAATGCTTCAGGTCTTCTGCGGCAAGAATAGACTGGTGTTCTGACGCATGCTGGCTACTTTATACCTGAGCGTACTGGGAGCCAGAAAGGCTTTTCTCCGAGGGTGTTCAGTGCAGGAAATCTCAACAGTCAGGACTGCAACAGTGAAACATGAAGAACATCAGCTATCTCTTCGTACCTCTGCTGTGGCTCTTGTACTTGTTCGTCCAGCCTCTTTTTTTTTTTTTTGTGATACACACAGTTCCTGGATGTGAGGCAGATTTACCAGAGCCACTGGTGATCTTTGCCATTTTGAGCCCTTTTGACAGCAAGAGAGTGCCTTTGTCAGTACATGGACTTTAGACCTCACCCTACATGCAGTTAAAGAGCTGCTGCCATGCCTGTTTTCCTTCCAGTGTGATCAGAAAATGCAGTTATATAAGCTGCACTTATATAAAAGTACATGTTCAAATTCTTCACTGCTACAATAGCATATGGGTTGTATCCTGTCAAGGATACAGCACCCGGCCAGCTTAACAAAGCTCTAACTCCCTCTTACACAGTCACTCTGGCTGCCTAGAGGGAAGTACAAAAGAAGGCAGAGTGACTAAAAAAGGGAACTCATCCTGAAACAACCAACAATTATTACAAATGATGAAAAAGTGACAACAATAATCTTAATCATAAAAGTTGTAACTCCAAGTAACTAGGGATAACAAGGGGGAGTGTGGCAGGGTGCAGCCACTGCATCAGTGAATAATCTGAACATCTACTGTGTAAGAACCCTTTCATAAAATGTTTGTCCACAGACAGACACAGAAGAAAGACGGGGATCCATAGGCAGACAAGCTATAATGGCTGCACTTTGACAGAAGCATACAAAAGGCTAGATAACAGTAAAGTAACTCCCACACATATTTATACACCAAGGATGCAAACTCCCTAATAGGACCCTGTTTATTGGCTAAGCACCAACTAGAAAATATTTTCTTTTTGCTAACATATTACTTTCTAGTAGCAGGCTTCCTTGCCTCTTTTAGTACCTTCTGCATGCCCTTATGAAAAAGGTGTACAAAGGGTATCAAAACTGAATTATTCTGGCAGTCAGCTGTAGTTGCTTGACAATGGGGTGTATTAAACCCCTGCGTCCTGTGTGAATACATCCAGTAAGTGAGGAAGTTTTTGGTAATCCCTTTGGCCAATTTTATAAGTAGGAAGAAACTATTTTGCTGGACCAAAAAGGTTATTCTTTCTCAATCTTCAGACATAACTTGGAAATCAGTGGAAGACTGGAAAAGCATTTAGGAATATCCCCAACCAGGGGAATGAGGCAGTATCTGCTTTCTGAGCTTGCTTGGAAGGATTCCAGAAACAGAATATCTAGTTGTCTCTTTTGAAAGGAGGCTAAGAGTCTACTTGTGGTATTCCCCACATCTGGATCAATTCCTGGAATACCTCTGGACTGAGTTTCCATGGGGGAGGGGGTGCCCAGGATCTGTTGAGTTTGCCTGTCACTTGTTTCACTCTGACAGTATGTAAGAGGTCTGAATAGTTAGGGAGTGTTGAAGAGCTAACTCCCAAGCTATAACTGCCAGATGGCATAGTTGGTATTACTTGGTAGCCCCCCTTGTTTAAGAACCACATCACTGTGGTGCTGTCTGTAATCACCTGAAGAAGGACTGATTGCCACTGATGATGTAAGGCCTTTGCAGCCTGAATCACATCCAGTATTTCTTTGCCATTCATGTGCATTTGTCTGTCTGAATTGTTCCACAGAACTTGCACTTTTACTCCCACAGAGACTGCACCCTAAGCAAAATCTGAACAGTTTGTCAAGACAGATTGCTTTGGGATAAGAAGACAAAGGGGGTACTTGTTGGAGAACCATCTGATTCTTTCATCTCAACACTGGAATTTGAAAATCAAGAGGTTGAAGATGCTGGATCTACATGTTTTCTGGGAACCACTAAATCTTTTTCACTTGCAGCCTGGCAAGTGGTATCATTGGGATTACAGAAGTTAAGACCTAGAATTTTGAGGAATTCACTGGCTGAAATCAGATGAGAAAAGTTCAGGAATACTTTCTGATAAAATGGGAGTTAGGCAGGATTTCTATATGTTATTCTCAAAACCCAGATGGGTTAATAGGGTTGAAACCTTTGTTAAGGACTCCTGGCATCTGTGCAAAGATTCTGCACAAATAAGCAACTTGTCTAAATAAGGAAACATGAGTATCTTGCAGCCTGCAGTGAGCTACCGCAGGAGCTAGGCACTTTGTAAACACTCTTGGCAATAGATAACCAAAAGGGAAATGTAGAAATCTAACTGTGTGACCCAGATACACAAAATCTTAGAAGTCTCCTGAATTTGTATGCTACTGGAATGTGATGATATGCATCCTTCAGGTCTAAGGTTACTATAACACAGTGATATCCTTCCTTATTACTGTTGCAGTATTCCTTACTAAAGGGATATCCTGCCAAGGACAGTGAAATGCCTGACCTATATACCAAAGACTTATCTTCTTCCAGCCTCTGTATGTTAGATGTATGCCCATGTCTAAGGTGTAAGGTACGTAAGTGAAGTACAAGTGACAAAATCCTCAGAACATCTCTGCCATAAGTCTGAATGCTACTTTTGAATTTGGTCTGCAAGTCATTCGTCATATTGCTCCAGTTACTGAGCTTTCAAAAAATAAATAAACCCACTGGGGTCTCTTCTTTCCATTTTCCCTTTGGTTGTATTACCTTTTACATGTCCTCTAGAAAGGGAAATTCTGAATGTGGGAGGCAGATTCCCCATAAAGATAGACACCAGACGTGCTTTTTTTATTTATGTACTGTCCACGACCATACTCAGTGTGAAATCATAGGATCATAGGAAGTTACTAGGCTACTGGCCCTGAGGCCCTTACAAACCTTGCCAAGAATTTAGCCCATATTCCAACAAGTCAGGCCCCGATGCCATGGACACAGGTGGAATCCCAGGGGTGTATTTTCTTTTCTCCATCCAGTTATCCTGGTTGTGCTTAAAAAGGGTTAATGAGGTAACCTGCTTGATGTGGAGAAGGAGTATATTCCACAGAATTGGTGAAATTCATCCCAAAGATCCTGCAAAGCCATCTGTCTTCCCTTTCCATCTATTTAGAGAACCAACATCTGAACTATTAGCTCAGGGGAACCATGGCTTCTGAATCCACCTGCCCTGAAGTTCAGCCACTGCTTAAGAAAAAGTCTAAAAAGACACCTATTGAGAATTCTGCTGTGCAGCCTCTTCTGGACATTTCCATTGGCTTGGATGAAGAAGACGAGGACCGTTTGGCTCTGATGCCATCCCTTTCTGCCTCAACCCATTTGGAGGCTGACAAGGGGCTGTCTACCTGCATGTCTGCCGAGGCTGTGCCTGAGTCTGCTGCAGACGAGGAGGGGGAACTGTGGCTGATTATTTTGGAGTGGCCTAGGAGGATTCCTTAGATTCCTGTTAGGGAAGAAGTTCCTGGTTCCCTTAGTGAAGTCAGGTAGGGGACTGAACCCCCCTCAGTTTGTGAGAGCTGATTTTCCTTTAAAAAAGAAACAGACACGTGGCTAAGGCCTCACACAAAGAATGGCAGGACTTTGCTCAGGGTCTTCTCAAAACCCTTATGGCTTTGAAGCCTCCTCAAAGACTGTTCCTTCCTCTGTTTCCTAGTGTTCTACCCCTTCAAAATGTCCTTGGGATTCTAATTCCTCTGAAGATGATATGAAAATGAATTCTGGGGAAGAGACCTTGGCCTACTATTCTCAGATACATTCCCCTCTTGCCCTTAGGTCTGAGGAAGAGGACCCCCCCCCCCGACTCCCTCATTGAGGAATTATCTTTTGGGGACACTAATGTTCAAATTATGAATTATTTTAAATGAGACTGTTCCCATATTTCTGATATACAGAACAGCTACTATGACCTCTTACAGACTGAGTCGCTCCAGTGCCGGATGCTCTTTTAGACAGTTTTTCTTCTGCTTCCCAGGCTCCTGACTCCCATCTTCCTGCTTCAAAGAAACCTGACAGGTTCTATAAAGTGCCAGAGGCTCAAAGTTTTTATATAGAAGCCTTTCTCATCCAGCAGTGATTTCTCCATCTGCTGACAAACATTCAATGTTGCTGTATTCTTTCAAACATTTACCTTCTGACAAGGACAGTAGAGCTGTGGTCAGGTATGGGAAAAAAGTTTACACATCTACCACATTAACTTTCAGGGCCATAAACTACCAGAGTCATATGATTAGATATATGCTTGATCTTCTGTCTAAACATGGGAGTGTGCGGTCTTATATACCTGACTCAGGAGCCAAGTCTTTTATTTCCCTTTTGAGCCCTGCTGTCTAGGTAGCTCATCACTCTATCAAATGCAGTTATGATGCTGCAGATGCCTCTTCTAGGGCAGCTATGTCAGGGTCTGTAATGTGGAGGTATTTCTGGTTGTGACTACAATCCCGCCTTAAAGGCAATTAAGGCTAAATTAATGAATTCTCCCTTAGACAATCAGAATCTGTTTGGTTCTGCTGCTGCTGCCGAGCTCTTCAGGACCTTAAACAGATCTTCATTTCTCTTCCTTTCCCCTACTCCTAAACTTCAGAGGTATTACCCATCTTATAGGTTCATAGGCTGGTACTAGGCTATCGGCCCTAGGGCCTATACAAGCCTAGCCATAATTCCCTGGCTATTTCTTCCCACACGATTTACTTCCCTAAACCTCCTTTTGTATGTAGGCAGCAAACACAGCCTCCCAGAGATAAGAGAACTTCTATGAGCTCTTCTGATAAGCCTTCTCAGGGTACTAAGGGTCAAAAGCTTTCTTTTCCTGACAAATCTGCCTCTATTTGACATAAAACCACTTCTGCCCTTTGGCCAGATTCCTCTTTTCCTCCTCATATTATCAGTTCTCTGCTTTGCCTTTTGGTCCTTCTACAGCTTCGAAAGTCTTTACCAAATGTCTGGCCCTGGTGGTAGCCTTCTGGAGATGTCGGGGTATTCAAATCTTCCCTTATTTATGTGGCCTTCTGATTCAAGCCCCATTTCAGCAGCTTCTGCTTCAGGATCTAGAAGATACCATGCTTCTGCTCTGTGGTGTGGGGTTCACTTTAACTCTCAAAAAATCTGTTGTGAACCCCTCTCAGGACCAAGTTTTTCTGGATTGCTGGATTCAGACCTTGTCAATGCCGGCTTTGTTTCCTCCTCCCAATGTCCTTTCTTTGACACTTTATTTCCAACCTCTTTTTCCTCCTCTGGAGGAATTCTTTCAAGCTCTGGGGTTCATGGCTTCCACCATTCCTATGGTCCCCTTCGCCAGACTCCACATTAGACGTTTCAGTGGTATCTCAAAAACAGTTTGACTTCAACACTGCCATCCTCTGGATGCTCTTATCCCTCTTTTGCCTTGCCTTGCCCAAACTTGAGATCCTCTGGTGGAGTCATTGGATTTCCCCTGAATCCTGGACTGCCTTTCCAGGCACCCCACCAATGAATGCTTCACAGATAGATATTCCTGGATGTTGTTCATCAGTGGGGTACTCCTCAGCTAGATCTTTTTGTCTCCCCTCCGAACAATTTCCAAGATTCTGTTTGAGGATGCCAAGTCCTCTGGCTTGGAAAGTAGACGCCAAGTCTTTTTCCTGGAAAGGGATATTTCTGTATGCCTATCCCCCTCTTCCTTTGTTACCCAGAGTCCTGCACAAGATCATGTGGGACAGGCCCTAAATCTTGTTGGCGACTCCCTTTTGGCCTAGATGGCACTGGTTGCTCCTACTAGTACACCTAGCCTGGGACAGTCATCACAAGTTACCTCACTGGATGGATCTTATCACATAGGACAAGAGATTTCTCATTCACCCTCATTTATTCTCCCTTTACTTGATTCTTTGGGCGATAGGGTTTTGATTCCTTTAAGACACAAATTTTCTGAGGATATGCTTTGGGTTTTGAAAGAGGCCAGAAAACCGACTACTAGAAAACTCTATGCAGTTAAGTGGAAGAGATTTTCTATACGGTGTCATAAACATGAACTGGACCCTCTTTCTGTAGGTATTCCAACTGTTCTTTCATATTTCTGTGAGCTGCTCAATTCTGGTCTAGCATACTCACCTGTTAAAGCTCATCTGTCATCCATCACTGGTTGTCTACCCTTGAACTCACCCCTTTTTTCTAGATTTGAAGTCAAACAATTTCTGAAAGGTGTCCTTCATCTTAGGCTCCCAAGAAAGCCTATTCCTCCTTCTTGGGATCTTAATTTGTTCTTGAAAAGTTGACTCAGACACCACTTGAGCTTGTAATTTCTTCTCTGCAGCTCTGTACATGTAAAGCTACTCTGTTGGTGGCTTTTACTGCTGTAAGAGGGTGTCTGAACTTCAAGCACTCAAGGCAGTTCACCCTTTTTTTTGACAGAGCTAGAGTTTCTCCTTATACTAATCCTTCTTTCATGCCAGGGGTAGTCAGTCATATGGACATAAAGATTCTTCATATCCTGATTTGTAGAGACAGCTCAGATATTACCCGGGTAAGGCTAAGGCTATAAAGATATCTGAGCAACTTTTTTTTTTCATTACAGGAAATTGGGTTTAGCTGTTTTTAAGCAATCCATCTCCTTTTGGAATTCTGAGACCATTTAACTTTGCTATTCTTTTCAGGTTTAAGCAGGTTTCTTCTTCAGTTTGTGCTCATTCTACCACAGTGGTGGCCTTCTCTGATGCTTCCTTTTAAGGGTCTGAATACTAGGTCCATTTGGAAGCTGCTACTTGGTCTTCTGTGCACAACTTTACAAAACACTATGAGCTAGATGTGATTTCTAGGGCCAGAACTGGTTTTGTCAAGACCGTCTTACATGGTTTATTGGAGGACTCTTCTATGACTTCCTTCACCCATCCTCTCCAGTAGATTTTGTACTCTCACTTTAGTAAGGAATCAGTAACAGTGATAAGGAAGGACACAGTACAGTTGTACAAAATCTTACTATAACAGCAGATGTTCTACTTCTCACTGTTTCAATATTCTGTCCCTCCCTCCTTTCCGGTGTTTTGCTGAGTTTCTTGCCCTTTTGCCAAGGGGTCTTTTCTTCTTCCATTTCTGAATGTACATGTACTTTTTTTCTTGTGTTGCTCTGGTTCTCCTGGGGAAATTTAGTTCTGAGGATTTGGTGCTTGTACATCGCTTATGTACCTTATGCCTTGGCCATAGGACATACATCTGACATACACTACCTGGAAGGAACTAAGGCTTTGGTATACTGGCCAGGTATTCAGCTATCCTTGGCAGGATATCTCTTTAGTAAAGAACACTTAACAGTGGGAAGCAGGACATCTACTGTTATGGTAAGATTTTACAAAACTGTACTATCTCGGACAAGGAAGGGCTATTACTGACTGGAGTGCCAACATCTTGAATTTTGGAACTTTCACAGAGGTTGAGGAAGGAGAGATCCAAAAAGTACAGTTTTGTACCTACCATAAATGTAGATGTTCGAGTGCTCATACAGCTGCAGTCATAACAGATGGGTTATCCTGCCGTCAGGTGGGTCCTCGGTCGGCCGAATTCCAAAGTCTAGGTCCGGAGTCGGTTGTCGTCGCTTCTTCCCTGACGTCAGTGCGGCAGGGGTATAAAAGAGCCAGCCAACGCCATCTTCTTCAGTTTTTCTTGCCCCAGATGTCAGGTGCCCCCAGAAGGAAGGCAAAACATAAACTTATGTAATCATGCAATATAGAATAATCAAAAAACAGTAGTTGTAAGCAAATACACCATAAAGGAATACCCCAAATAGGTTGTAAGAGAAAGTGTATGTCATAAGGCCTGTCCTAAGAGGGGATGGAGGGGGGGAAACCTGGACTGCAGCTGTATGAGCACTCGAACATCTACATTTATGGTAGGTACAAAACTGTACTATGTTCAATGTGCACACAGCTGCAGTCATAATAGATGGGAAGAATCCCAAAGCTAAGTAGGGGTGGCAGGCACTAAGTGGAACTAAGAGGAGCAAGGATGCCCTGCAAGAAAGCTGTGGCAAATCCCGCTCTAGATTTAGAGTAAAGTGGAAGGTGATAGTGTTTGGAGAAAGTGTGCACTGAACTCCAAGTGGCTGCTTCCAAAATGTCCTTGGTAGGAACCCCCCTGAGGAAAGCTGCAGAGGTAGCTGTGGCCCTTGTGGAGTGGGATCTGATGCTTGAAGGCACAGCTTTTCCATGAAATGAGTAACAAAAGTGTATGCAGTGGACTATCCATTGTGAGATTGTCTGTTTGGAGATAGCCTTTCCTTGAGCACCTGTAGCATAGGACACAAAGAGTTGCTCGGATTTCCTGAATGGCTTTATCCTGTCCAAATAATAACGAAGTTGTCTGTGAATGTCCAAGGAATGCAGTAGTCTTTCCCCTTTGGTTTGTGGGTTAGGGTAAAAGGTAGGTAAGTGGATAGTCTGATTCAAGGCTACACTGGATACTACCTTTGGCATAAAGGTAGGGTTGGTTCGTAAGGAAACTCTGTCCTAATGGAAAATGATGAAAGGTTGCACAGCCATGAGGGCCTGTAGCTCCGAAACCCTGCGTGCTGAGGTGATAGCCAGAAGGAAGGCTGTTTTCCATGACAAGTATTGTAGTTCTGTTGAAGCAGCTGGCTCAAATGGAGGAAGGGTCAGCTTTTCCAATATGAAGTTGAGGTCCCAAGCAGGGACTGGTGGTTTCCTTGGTGGTTTTATATTCTTTGCCCCTTTGAGGAACTGTCTTAAAAGAGGATGAGAGAATAAAGGAGGGTCTGTGTTGTATTGTGCAGAAATGGCTGAAGCGTGGATTTTGATGGAGGAGAAGGAAAGTCCATTGTTTAACATCTCAGTTAGGTACTGTAAAATTTGTGGTAAATTTATTACCCAAGGATTCTGGCCCTTTTTCTGATTCCAGGCACAAAATCGTTTCCATCTGGTGGAGTAGATTTTTCTAGTAGAAGGTCTTCTGGCCTCCAGGATGATGTCCTGCACCTCCTTGGAGAGAAGGGTCTGTTGGGAGATCAAGGGATTCTCCATGCATCTAGATTTAGGGTTTTGAGCTGGCTGTGAAGAGTTTTGAAGTTGTGCTGGGACAACAGAAGAGGCACTAGAGGTAGGATCCATGGTGGGGAATGTGTCAGGCTCTTCAGGAGCGGATACCAGTGTTGTCTTGGCCAATCTGCTGCAATGAGAATCATTTTCGGCCTCTCTGCTCTGGCTTTTAATAGAACTTTGGGCAGCAGAGGAAGAGGCGGAAAGGCATAGACTGTCAACATTGTCCAATTGAAAGAAAGTGCGTCCACTTTCCAGGCCTGTGGATGATAGGTCCTTGAACAAAATTTTTTCAATTGGTAATTTCTGTGGGTAGCAAAGAGATCTATGTCTGGCTGTCCCCAAGCCTGAGTTATCTTTGCGAAAACTTGAGGATGCAACTTCCATTCATGTGGATCTGTCATATTTCTGCTTAGGCTGTCTGCCAGTGTGTTTTCCTTCCCTGGCAGGAATTGTGCCTGAAGTTGGATTTGCAATTCCAGAGCTGTGTTCCATAGGGTCATGGCTAGTCTGCACAGGGGGTATGAATGAGTTCCCCCCTGTTTGTTTATGTACCACATCACTGTGGTGTTGTCTGTCCTCATCAACAGCTGGCCTGGGTGCAGTAGGTCTTTGAAGGCCATAATAGCATTTTGCACTGCTAGCATTTCCTTTTGGTTGATGTGTAGGTGCTTCTCTTTTTGGGACCATTTTCCCTGAATGCACTGATCTGTCATGTGTGCCCCCCAGGCATAGTCCGAGGCGTCTGTTGTGATGATTTGAGTTGCTTGAGGTACGCAGAAAGGAAGACCTATTTTTCTTTGGCATGCTTGAGCCCACCACAGAAATTCCTTTTGAAGACATGGAATGAGTGGTATAATTGTTTCCAAACTGTGGCTGTGTTGAGACCATAAGTTTTTTTAGGTACCACTGAAGTTTCCTCATATGCAGTTTTGCACATGGGATCAGAAGGATGCAAGATGCCATGAATCCCAGAGCCTGCAGGACTTTCCTTGCAGTCAGCCTGGTGAAGGTTGCCATTTTGCTGAAGTATTGAGATAGTTGCCCTTGTTTGTCTGGCGTGAGGTAGGCCATCTGGGTGGTTGTATTCAAGCTGGCACCCGGGAAAATTATTCTTTGAGAGGGTACTAGTTTTGATTTCTTTTTGTTGCCTGTGTACCCCAGAAAGTTCAACAGTTTTATTACAAACGCCAGGTGTTTCAGAAGTATGTCCTTGCTGTCCGCTTGGATCAGGCAGTCGTCCAGATATGGGTATATTTGTATTCCTTGAAGTCTGCAAAAGGCTATTACTGATGCCAGGCATTTCGTAAACACTCTGGGCGCAGTAGATAAGCCAAAGGGCAATGCAGAGAATTGATAATGGGTTGAACCTGCAAGAAATCTGAGGTATCTTCTGCAATCTTGTCTGATAGGGACATGCAGGTATGCCTCCTTGAGGTCCAATGTTACCAGCCAAGACTCCTTGCCCAGCATGGGAAGAAGCTGCTGTAATGTGAGCATCTTGAATTTTGGTACCTGTAAATATGTGTTTAGGATGGATAGGTCTAAAATAGGTCTCCAATCTTTGTCTTTCCTTGGTACCAGGAATAGTCTGGAATAAAACCCTTGACCTTGTTCTTTTGCAGGTACCTCTTGAATAGCTTTTATGTCCATGAGAGCTGAAATTTGTTTTTGTGCCTCTGCCCTTTGATTTTGTGGCAGGTTTGGCATTGCCTCTCATTTTTGGAAGGGTGTGAAAGTGGAATCTGTAGCCTCTGTCTATAATGTCCAGAATCCATTTGTCTTTTGTGACAATATGCCAATTTTTTGAGAATAATGCCAGTTTTCCACCCAAAGGTGCTGCCATTAAAGCTTTGCTTGGCAGGTAAAGGGGGGAGTCATTGTGTCTGCTTTCTGAATGACTGTGATCTATCTTCTCCACCTCTTGGGGTTGGTGCTTGCCATAGTCTGGCTCTGAATGATCCTTGAGGTTGCCCTCTACCCCTCGGGCGTCTGTATCTGCCCCTTTGAGGTCTGCCCGTGGCTGCAAAGGACCAATTTTTTGAAGGCCAGTTTCTGCTGAAACGTGGAGGTTGTACCTGCAGGAAACCCTTCACTGTTTGCATTGATTTAGCTTTTCCCCATTTTCTTTAGTACCTCCTCAGCTTTAACACCAAACAATACATCTTTTTGAAGGGGTGCATCTAGTAATTTAGCTTTGACATGATCTGGTAAGGTTTGCTCTTTGAGCCAAGCATGTCTACGTATGACAGAACCTGTAACAGCAGCTCTACATGAGGCCTCTAAAGCATCAAAACCACACTGCAAGGTATGTTTACCCACTTGCTCTGCACCATGCAACAAATCCTGCAACTCTTTTAAATCAGGTTGTTCTGGTTGTGTCATTTTGCTTTTCAACTGAGACAACAAAAACTGTTGATACTTTAATATATGAAACTGACAGTTTAATGCCCTCATGGTTAAAGTTGCCGAGGTATACACATTTTCCCCCCACCTTTCTAAAGCTCTGGAATCTCTCTCTGAAGGTAGTGGGTTTTTAGCAGTAGAGGCCTTAATTCCCTTGGGACCCTGTGAAATAGTTTCTGGGTCAGCAGTATGGCTTTTATATAGGAACTGGTGTGAATCAGGAACCCGGTAATACCTGTCTGGTTTAACAGGAGCTGGAGGTAAAGAATCTGGGTTGAGGCTGGCTTCTGTGTACACATCATCTAATATATCTAAAACAGGAGGGATAGCCAGGGGCCTATGCTGGGGAGCAAGAAAAAATCCCTGAGCCTTTTCTTGGAATCTGAGTAATCTTGACCTTCCCAGTAAAAGTGTTCCCTCAAAGTATGCAGGGTTTCCCCAAAAGAGTAGTCCTCAGGGGGGAAGACCGAGGGAATAGACTCCTCTGCATCAGAGTCTTCAAAAGGAGAAAAGGTATAGTCCTGGTCCTCAGAATGTTCAGAGGTAATAGAGGCTTGATCTGAGGAAGGGTAGTCTTCCTCTAATCTGGGCCTTTTGTCCGAGGGGGGTTGAGAACCCCTGATAAGAGTAATCAAATCCTCAGCCATTTTGAGCATCTGTTTTTTAGGCATGGGGCCTTGAGAGGGGGTCTGATGTCCCTGCTTTTTAGTTTTCATGGCTGCTTTAGATTTTGTGAAAGCTTTAATAGAGAACGAGGAAGGCCTGAAGACACCTTGAGAAATGGCAGGCCTGTCTAAACTCTGAGTTTCCCCACTAAGAGTGGCGTCGGTATCTGTAGTTGGAATGGGGACCGAGGAGCCTGCGACCTCGGGTACTGAAGACACCGGTAAAGAAGTGTCATCGGTACTCAGGGGCTGCGTACGTGCCTCGCTGAGAACCGGAGAACCGGTAGTAGGCCTTAGCGCAGTGTCAGTAGAAGTCGCGGACCTCGTATGTCGGTCCTTATCTTTGCGTCTTTTACTCAAAACTGGAGTCGGAGTATCCGACGACATAATATAATTAAATTTTTTACCAAAATAATGAAGGGTGAACTCCGCCCGACGCTTAATAGTGCGTTTGTTGAACCTAGCACAAAAATGGCAGGTGGAGATGTCGTGGTCTGGGCCTAGGCAAGGAATACAGAAAGAGTGGAAATCCTTATGCGGTATTTGCTTCCCACATGAAATGCAATTATTAACTTTGTCTGACATCGGTCTGAGGCAAGAAAAGTTTCCCCAATGGGATACTTAGCTTTCAAAAAGACTTCGGCTGAAATTTTTTTGTAAATCTGAGGAGCTGGCCGACCGGCACTTGCGAACTGCTTCTGCTTCGGGCACCGCGTGGCAAGAAAGACTGAAGAAGATGGCGTCGCCTAGCTCTTTTATACCCCTGCCGCACTGACATCAGGGAAGAAGCGACGACAACCGATGCTGGACCTAGACTTTGGAATTCAGCCAACCGAGGACCCGCCTGACAGCCGGATAACCCATCTGTTATGAATGCAGCTGTATGAACGATGAACATCTTACCTCCAGGAATGTTCTTTTTTTGGGACCAGAAACATTCTGGAATATAAGCCCACTCCTACGTGTTCTGGAACATATTCTATGACACCTGCTTCTAAAGTGTTGGAGCACCTAAGGAAACAAGTCTGTTTGGTTTGGAGGGTGAGGAAAGAGGAGGAAAATCTATCCACTGACAACTGTAACCCTCCTGAATAACCTTTAAAACCCATCTAGCTGAAATTATCTGACACCAAGCTGGATCACTGAAGCACAGATGATTTGAAAGAGGATGGTGACTACAGGTATGGGGTGGTGGTGGCAAAGTCACCGGCATAGTCATTTTGAAGTGAGTGCTTGACCCTTATTTGAGAAATTCCATTGTTTTTTGGGTTTGAGGTTATTTCCCTCTGGATATTTTTTTCTTGGATACCTGCTTGTTATTAGGTTGAGTTCAGTAATTATTTTGTCCTTTGAAAGGACTAAAGGTTTAAAAGGGAAGAACTTGGAGACCTAAAAAAATCCTAGAAACCCTCTGCATTAATTAAAGTCTGTCATCCCACTGTTTCAGTGTCTGAGTAGCAGTCTGTCAAAAAAAACTTCTGAGTCTAGTTTGGAATTCATAACGTCTGATTAAATCTTCTGAAAAGTTTTGGTTGCATACAAACAAATCTCCTGGAAATGGTTTCTGCATAATCATAGATACTCTTTAAAGCATGTTTAGAAACTTGAAACAAATTAGATGCACTCTGATTTACAAAAGACCTACCTTCTGGGGTCAGAGAAGAAGAAAATTCCTTCAAGCTTACAGCATACTTCAAAATGAACTTCCACATACAGTCCTGGTAGTTCAGGTTTCTGAAGGCCAATATGGCAGAAGAAAAAAAAAAGTATTTTGCCCTGTCTTAGGTTCAAAGCTAAATACAAGGCGATCGGTCTGCAGACCATTTCATGCCTAGCCAATAATCACCATTCAAAATATTCCTCTATCCTCTAGGAAGGCAAGACAATATAGACCAGGAGATAATTTCAGGCTACCCATCCAATTATCTAGGTTTACCTTGAAAGTGGCAAGGGTCCTACTCTGCCTGAAGTTTGTTCCAGAGGTACAGGATAAACTGGGATATGAATCTATCAAAGCAACAAGCCTTGTTTATCTGCTGATGAAGGTTTAAGTCCTTTAATAGAATATTTGATGAACCACTAGTTCAGCAAAGGAATAAGAGATCAGACAGGGTTGGATTTGTCATGGCATAAAAGGCCAGACATAGATCTCCACACAGGAATCCATAAGCAACAGAGTACAAAGAAAGGTCTGCCAGTCTCTCCTGATAACTAAGATTTTTGAGGCCACTGATCTTTTTAGTTTGGAATCTCGGAAACTGTTTTATCAAACTGAACTATGCTACATTTTTTACACTTAGTTTTGAGACCATTGTTCTATCATCTCCCCTAATTATCCCAGGAACTGGGTTGGATGACAGAAAGTGCCTTTTCACTGCTTGAGCTGCTGGAGTGACTGCGTCTGTAAGATAACAAAGAAATGTATTTGTATGTGGAACTCTACACAATTTATCTGCTATTTTTAGGAACTGGTGGGAAAGACTCTGGAGCATTGCAAGTAGCTTTTAATACATCCTCTGAAGCAGAGAAAATAGGATGAATGGGTATAGATACAGGGAACTCTTTTCAAATAAATCATAGCATCTGCCCAAATCTGTGGGACCAGCTGTCTGTTTCCAAGCAAATATGTCCCTCAGTGTGTAAATACTCTCAGAAAAACAGAAAGCTTCAGATGGTACCACTTTTGGTTCACTATCCACAGAATCAGCGTCTTGTGATATGGAATCCTGGGTGAGCTAACCCTTGTCTATCACTATCAGATTAATCAGAAAAGTCATCCTCTTCCTTAGAGAGAGGAGTAGCAATATTAGAAGGCGGCATATGGCATCTGGAGTTGACTGACTGTAATAAACTCCTGGATAGTGTAATAACATCACTTTTCCAGACAGGGACAGTTTCTTTATTTTCAGTATTTGTAACTTTCTATCTCTTTTTATAGATACATTCTTAATAGGTGAATCACTATGGGACAGCATAGCATCCTGAACAAAAGGTCTCTTTCCCTAGACACTTTTAGAAGACCCTCTCAAAGTATCTACTATACCCAAATTTGACGGCACTCCCATGCCCAAGCAGGGCACTGGAAGAGCCGCAGAGGATGTGTCAGACCCCTGGTTCATAGTGGCTGACAAGACTACACCAGAGAAATTCCAAGAAACAGGTAAGTGGTCTAAGGAATCAACCATGGCCATTACAGAGTCATCGATAGTCAACTGAGGCAAAGCAGCAGTCCGCACAAAAGGCATGGGCTCATGTTTCAATTGTTTTTTTTCTTTTTAGGTACATTAGGAGAAGGTGGTGCTGCTGTAGCGTTGTCGCCTCATAGCAAGACGTTGTCCCGTTCGATTCTCAGCTACAGCGTCTTCTGTGTGGAGGCATACGTGAATAGGGTGTGCCTTCGTTGAAGGTTGTGTGTCAGGGCTGGTAACCCGGTACATAAAAATCCACTACCAATCATTAGCGGACCGGAGTTCCACTGTGGCGATCCTTAACCAGGAAAAGCCGAAAGACACAAACAAAGGAGAAGGACAAGTAGAACTGGGTTAGTATCCACACTGTAGCTTGGGAAGAAGCCGGTTTACTGGTAAGGTAAGCCAGAAGGAGTTGATCAGAAGGGCAAGTTGTCACTAATAAGTATATAAAGTAGAATAAAATACCTGGAACTGCCAAAGGTGTACCAGTAAAATCTAAGCAGCAAACAAAAATCCTGTGACACCACCATGGAAGCGTACAGACGATAAAATTATTTTTAATAAACAATAAGACACAAAGTAAAAGATATGATAAAACGTAGTAAAGTTCCTTTTAGTATACAAACGATAAGCCCTTTCGGATTTCTCCTTCTTCAGATCGTATATGGGAAATGGGAAACTTTTCAAATTAAAAGGAAGAAATAACCAATCATGTGTAAAGTTGCAGGCAACACCTTTGATTGCAGCCAATAGGATACTATCCAATCAACATGAGCACAAAGAGACACCTTCCATTTAACCAATTGTTAATCGCCTATCTTTCAGCATAGGTCTCAACGGCACTATTGCGTTAAGCCGTGTGGCTTATCTGCTGTTAAGTTAATAATCTATTTAGTTTCATTTTTCTCAGTAAGGTTGGAGACATCGCCTTGTTTTAAGTCCTGATATGTAATTTGAATGGCATTACACTTGAAGTTATGTGTGGGAAACTGCAATACATGTTCCACAAGGGCATTCTTTGCATCCTTATTACGAATATCACGGAGGTGTCTCAAAATTCTACGCTTAAACCTTTGATCTGTTTTCCCCCAAATAGTATGCATTACCACTCCGACAGGTAGCAAGATAAAGTAAATGTTGAGTATTGCAGTCTGCATAACATGAGAAAAAATATTCAGTGCCTTTCACAGGATGAATAAAGCAATTGGTTGTGTCAATACTTTTACATGCTGAACATTTGTTGCATTGAAAAGTTCCCTTTTTGCTTCTCACATTAGTGGGTGGAAAACCCATCCTTAAGACATAATAAGCATTTAAAAATAAAAAGAACATTAAAGGTAAACTTGGGCATATCTCCTACTATATTTCAGAGTTTGGAGTCTTGTGTTAAGATTGGCCAGTATTTCTTTATAATATCACAGACCTGATTGTTGTCATTTGCAAAGGTTAAAGTCAAATTAACTCTTTGATCATCTGGCTTTGTATTTGCAGTTAACTTACTGCTGTTACTGTCTCTTATGGAGATATGGAAAGCCTTTGTTTTTTCTTAATTCAGTCAATCTGTCTGCATTTATAGCAACATCCTTAGCAGAATAGCCTCTATCCAATACAGACTGGACTGTAGGTATCTGCTTTCTTTATCATAATCAGAATCTTCAGTACAAAGACGAGAAATTCTAGTTAACTCATTTTCCATGATATTTTTAGAAATATGTTTAGGATGTAAACTGCTTTTATATAAATATAAATAATGATTTTTCCATGTTTCTTTTCTGTGTATGGTAGTTCCAATTTTTCCTTCAGAATCAAAAAATACTTTTACATCAAGAAAATCCATACTCTTCATTGAACTTTGATGTGTGAAGTCATCACACATCAAGCCCACAAAAAAGGCTGGTCACCTTCAGTGTACCCATCCTGTGTGTTAGGATGGAAGAAAAGTGAAAGGAGAAATGGTCACAGTCATAAACAAGTTGCTGCTGTCATGCTTATATACAGCTTTCTTCTTCTACACTCATAACCCCAAATACATCTACATTATATATAAAACTTTGATGTCAGACTGGGACTAAAGAGAAAAAAACCCAAATTGCTACAGTAACACATTTCTACTTATGGCAGTTGGACTTGCGTGCACAACATGCCTTCGTAATCCTACCCCAAAAGGTAGCCACCAATATACATTTACAATACTTAACTATGAACAAAATGAACAAAACGCAATGGCCTGAGTAATGTATTCTAAGCTTTTCCTCCTACAGGGTGCATTGTCCCTTCTGTGCTAACCTCTGAGGTTTGATTGAAAACAAATGTAAAGAAATGCCCATTTGTCCTTAGCTCCTGTGCAAACTATATCAACTTTCTATGCACACATCTAACATTTAACTGCAAGCAAAGTGAAAAAAATAATGGCCACGCACAAGCCATAGGGGCCTTCTGTGCATTTCTGAGCATGGCCAGGTTTAGACTAGGTAGACCACAGGTCTAAGTTTCAAGTTGTGGTCTCTCCATTAAGCCTGTCTCAAAATTTACTTGTTGGGGCAGCCAGTCTCCCTACAGTTCTAAGGGTATTATTCTGAAAGATAACCACTTGTTAACCTTTTTTTAACTTCTACCCTGTTCAGTTATGCACGTGTCTCTGCCAATACTGTGCGAGCCTACAGATAAAATTAGCAAGAGTATTTTTAACATGTGCACACTAGAAGCATCAATGGCATTTTATCACACAAGCACATGCACACTGCTATAACAAGCCATGTCTATCACAACATACATGTACACACAAACACACTCACTCTGCACAATTCCACCCATACATCTACAATCAGGCTGCATCTGACTACTATAGCAACACCAGGAAAAAACAATGCCATCCACAGCATTTACTAAGTAAGAAGGGTCAGGAATTAGTTTGCTAGGCCTTTCTTCTGTACTACATATACACCACATAAACAACTATTGACAGTCCATAAAGTTGCCAAGCCAGCTGCTTTTGGATGTGACCAGAAACCTGAGGAGAAAACACACATGGACAGAGAAAGGACATGCAGACCCTGCACCGTAGGCACACCAATCAAGAACTGAATCAGAAAACCTCTTTCTGTGAGGAGACAATGTTACTCCTTGCAATACTGTACCACTTTACACAGTTGCCTGCAGGTAAACTAGAGAAATGCCAATCATCCATGGCAGGTCTTTGGGGTGTTAGAGGAAACCATGGCAATAAAAATAATAACAATGGACATAGTGATTTTACAAAAACACAAGGCAATCAGCCTTCTAAAGGTAAAAAGTGCTGGATGTAAGGGCTCAGTACTGAGTCCTTTCCTTTATGGCATCTACTTTTCCAATATCCAGACAGGGTATCAGGACCTTGGGCTAACTAAGTTTCCAGATGAATGCAGACTATGCATTATTTATTATCAAATCCCCCTTTGATACCCACTCATTATAGCAGGAACTAACTCTCATAAACTATGTATGGGAAAAGGATTAAAATTAAATGTAAATAAATGTGGCACTGTCAGATTTGGTAATCAACTCTCTATCCCTCAGTGTACAGTATACTAAATACTGCATTCCAAATAATAACGTAATCCGGGATCTTTTTTATTCTTTAAAAAAAACACCTTTATTGAATTATAACTTGTGACATAGGCAAACTTGCATTTATATAAAAATAAACCAAATTAAGTTCACATTTACAAACATATATCACATACATTCTTCTACAGAACATAAATCCAGCATCACATAATTTTTTCAATTCCTGCTTTCTCTTAAGCCTCATTCTTCCTCCAAAGCATTTTCTGCATCAACTGTTGCAGCAATTTCCATGTAATTTGTTCCTGTTCTTTTCTAAAGATCCCACTTCCTGCTCTTTTATCTTTGTTACAATATTCACTACTTAAAACATGGCTGGCTTAGACTTTAATTTCCATTTTCTAGTAATTGCTTTTTTGTCAGACACCAAAATTAAACTTAACAAGTCCTTACTACTTCTAGGCAATTCAGGTCTCGTATCCTAGCTCAAAAAATTGTTTCCTCAGTTACACTAATTTGCTCATCCTGTATTCCTGACAAAGTCATTTCAAAACCAAACCAAAACAAACTGCAGAAATAGTGGCACGCAAAAAGAACTCACAGAACACAATAAAATAATGACTGTGTAATGAGTGTTTTCATCTTTTAATAAAAGACTTCTTCAGATAAACTTGAAAGATAAAAAACATTAAAATGCATTCAAACTCATACCATGCATTCAATGGGGGTTAAAATAAAGAATCACGTGACAGTTGAGCCTCCTTCAAGGGACAACCTCCTTAGAAACGGAAGTTTATCATCGTAGGATGACGTGAAATACATATTAAAAAAACAAATTAATGTAAAAGCAGCAATGCAAGAAGCATATATAAACTTGCAAAAGGAATTAATTCTACTATTTGCTACAGTCATACAATCAACAAATATATGCATATATATATATATATATATATATATATATATATATAATGTATATATATATATATATATATATATATATATATATATATATATATATATATATATATATATATATATATATATATATATACATACACACATTTCACAAATGGCACAAAGACCTTAATATATGAATGAAGTGTAGCAAATATACAAGTGCATACTAATCTAATGTTAAAACTTTTAAAGATAAGATTACCCCAAATATTAAGACCAATAAATAAGTAATAAACAGTTATGGAATAAAGCCCTCAAAAATGTCTAAAACTTTTATTTAAACACATTCTATTTAAATGTTATCTCTGCAGTGCTTTTACATTGAGTTAGCAAGTGATGGACAGATGTTCATTTAGATCTGGCCAACTGTCTGCCTTCAGAAAAAGTTGCCAGTAAAGCTCATGTTTCTCAAGGAGCAATGTCCATGGACCCCCTCTGTCATTCAGGGATATTTGATCCTATATAGCAAATTTAAACCCATGCCCTGGGTGTTCATGCACGTGTTTAAACAGTGCATTAGTGTCTTTTTGTCTCCTGATGTCATACAAATGTTCGTAGACTCAGTCTTTGAGTTTGCGCTCATTTTTTTCCAATGTAAAACACAAGACAGGATATACAGGTAGCACAATACACTACCCATGATATGTTACAATGGAATGACCCTCTGATTTGGATTATACGTTTGAAGATGGTGCACACATTGCCCACCAAAATATATTTACAATAAGCACAATTTCCACACCTTTTCATACCAACTCACTCATGTCTCCATTTCCCTGTGGTACTACCCATGCCTTTTTTGAAAAAGCCTTTGAGGTTTATACCCCTCTTATGCATCACAAGAGGTTTTGTACCCACAGTTTCTCTGACACCACACTCGTGAATTAATACAGTCCAATTTTTCACTAAAATGTCCTTAATACCACTACTGTTGACAAAAAGGTGGCAATAAAGGCACTTTTTAAATGCTGTGAGTTTTTGGATTGGGAAACAATTGGGGTATGACTGGCCCTATTTTTGTTGTTTAAGTCTGGTACATAAATCTTTTGGTCTCATTTACTGATGGCTTCATAGATAAGATTGTCAATAAATTATGTGGGGTACCCTCATTTTCTAAACATATCTTTTAGATTCATGCAATCGTCCCAAAAAGCGTTGCCCAAGGCTACCATTCTAGCAGAACAGGCAACTGCCCTCTGACTACTGGTGTTTTTGGGGTAGTGGATATGATCTGGAAATGTGCAGGAAACTATTAGAATAAGTTGCTTTATGATGAATTTTTGTCAGAAACATCTGATTAACAATATCCTTTGTAAGACAAATATCAAGGTAGGTTACATTGTCCTCCTGGCAAATGTGGGTAAACTTGAGGAAATCCATGCTGTTATTGATATAATCCAAAAACCTAGGGACATTTTCCTTATTTCCATCCTAAAAGATAAAAATATCATCCAAAAAGCGCATATAAAATTTGCAAAACAGAAAAAATTCACACGGGAACAGGAATTTCTTCTCCCACTGAATCATGACAATGTTTGCGAACAACCCTCCACATGCTGACTCTATAGCGACTCCTTTTTTCTGTAGATAAACTGTTTTTCAAACATCACTGTTCCACCTGATTTGGATTATACATTTGAAGATGGTGCACACTTTGTCCACCAAAATATATTTACAATAGGCACAATTTCCACACCTCTTCATACCAGCTTGCTCATGTCTCCATATCCCTGTGGTACTACCCATGCCTTTTTCGAAAAAGCTTTTGAGGTTCATACCCCTCTTATGCATCATGTGATGCCCGTGCCCTGGCCCAGCAATCAAGGAACCTCAATCCTCACCACTAACACCAGTGAGGGGTGTCTCATATAGGAGGGAAGGATAACAAATACACACAGTACAGTGCAATTTCCCTTAAGAGCACACAGAGATCACAGTCAGTCCAGGGCTAGTCGCTCCCTTGCTCTCCAGTTCCCCAATAAGACTTCCCACTGGCACAGCTATAGGGTCCAGATCTCAGCCTAGTGGGCAAGCTAAAACCTCCAGCACCCTCTCTGTCCAACCAGTGCTTCATGTCCCTGCCCAAGTAGCTGACACGCACACACACACACACACACACACACACACACACACACACACACACACACACACACACACACACACACACACACACACACACACACACACTTTGATAAGAGTTTATACAACCACACAGACACTCCTGGGGAAGGCTGGCACAGGTTCTCCAGCTGTGCCCCTTTTTCCCCAGTCTATACGGTAGTATCAGCTGCCACCACCCACTAATATTTATCAGCTACTCAAAGGCCCTTAAAAGGGTGTCCAATTATTACTGTGCAATATTATTATCCAATTGGTAGTTTAGCCCAGGGCTAAAGCTATTAGAGTGGCTTTGTACAATTTTACCAAAGGCATGAGAGTACTCTAAACAGCTTAAATTATCTCTACATAAACAACCACAGTTGAAAGGGTTTAAAAATATTTAATAACAAATAGTCACAACACAAGACAATACTTTTACTACAAAGTGCTAGTCAAGAGTTCAGAGATCACAGAGAAATACTTAAAATAATTCAGTAGTACAGTTCTGACATCACACAAAAACACAGTCTAATCTTTCTAGTTTCTAGCTATTTCTAAGAGAAAACACAAGTCTAAGATAAACTTACATATAGAGCAATATGCTTAATGCTCTCTGAT
Source organism: Protopterus annectens (assembly GCF_019279795.1). Lineage (NCBI taxonomy): Eukaryota > Metazoa > Chordata > Ceratodontiformes > Protopteridae > Protopterus > Protopterus annectens. Next base: position 1,249,617,170 of record NC_056744.1, on the reverse strand, counting down.
TCTCTCTGTTTTTTAAATCACAATTCTGGTTCGCAGTACATCATTCTTCACACTTCCCTGGGTTCCCAGGCTAACGGAAACTACATTTTCATTCTTCACCTCTGGGCAGAAACCAGAGCAATACAGGACATTTATGCATGCAAATTCTGACCATTAACTCTGGCCTTCAAACAATAGCAATAATTCCTTCATCTAGACTGGCCGGAGCTTTGTTTACATCAAAGGGTCACAACATGCTTTAGTTGGTCAGTAGAGTGCACTGTTGTTACATTTTTTTCAGTTCCACAGGTAACACTATTTTTACCATTTAAGACAACAAGCATGTGGTTTACAGTAATATTTACGGATGACAGAATTACCTCCAAAATTCTATCTAGCTAGGCTGGCAGCCTTCACCCTTCTTCAGTCAAACTTCACACATCACAAGAGGTTTTGTACCCACATTTTCTCTGACACCATGATCGTTAATTAATATAGTCGAATTTTAGACTAAAATGTCCTTAATACCACTACTGTCAACAGAAAAGGTTTAATAAAGGCACTTTTTAAATGCTGTGAGTTTTTGGATTGAGAAACAATTGGGATATCACTGGCCCTATTTTTTTTTGTTGTTGTTTAAGATTGGTGCATAAAACTTTTGTTCTCATTTACTGATGACTTCATACGTAAGATTGTCAATACATTCTGTGGCATTTCAGTGATGGATTACAGGATGACATCGCATACATCTGGCCATCTGACTTCTGGTTCCCACACTACCCTCCCTTTACTAGAGGCTGGCAAGATTTACACAGATGTGGTACCTTACACACCTAGAACTTTGCTAAGATCTGTTGCAGCTTCTGGAAGTCATAAAACAATTTCAAACTTCACCCCTCCAGAGCAGCAATTAGTTCACTGCTATGGACAATACAACAAAGATTCTTAGTCCTCGTTTTCACAGACATTTTATCTCTGGCTGCAATCAGAAAGAATAGTTGTGTAAAATCTTACCATAACCATAGATGTCTATCTCTTCCATGCTGCAGTATTCATAATTTCTGCTTAGCTACCAGAATGTCTGGCCAGTATACAAAGCTTTAGTCACTGCAAGGAACGTGGGACATGTTATGTTGGCTGTAAGATGTGTTGGTCATAAAAGTGACGTCTGCATGAACCTCTCCTCAGAGCTGAATGCCCCAGTTCCAGGAAAGCTGCACAAGTCATGTGTCATCCAAGGCATTTATATATATATATATATATATATATATATATATATATATATATATATATATATATATATATATATATGTATATAGGGGGTAGGGGATGGATAGAATACTGCAACATGGAAAAGAAAGACATTTATGGTTAGGGTAAGATTTTACAAACTATTCTATGTCCTTCTATTCCCATGTTGCAGTATTCATAAAGTACAGTTGTGTACACTTACCATAAATGTAGACGTTCGAGTGTATTCACTGTTGCAGTCATTACATTTGGGTAATCTGCTGGCAGGTTGCCCTCAGTCGGCCTGATTAACAAAGTCTTGGGTCTTGCGTCGGTTGCTGTCCCTTCTTCCATGACATCAGGTCGTCAGGGGTATAAAACATGCAGCCGACGCCATTACATCAGTTTTTCTTGCACCAGATGTCAGGTGCCCCCATAATGGGGAGCAAATAAACACAAAAACACAAAAGTATGCCTCCAACCAAAAGCAAATACACCAAAAAGGCTTTTAAGCATAGTAAAGGAAAGTAGAGGTATAGCCAGAAAAAACTAGGGGGCTGGAGGGAGGGTAACCAGGACTGCAACAGTGAATACACTCAAACATCTACATTTACGGTAAGTGTACACAACTGTACTATGTTCTTCATGTTTCACTGTTGCAGTCATTACATTTGGGTAGATTCCCAAAGCTATGGTTGGGAGGAGGAGTTTATACAGCATTAGGGCCAGCTATAAGGCCCTGCAAGACAGCAGTGGCAAAACCAGCTCTGGATTTAGAGAAAATTGGTAAATGATAATGCTTGGTGAAAGTATGTACAGAACTCCAGGTAGCAGCTTCTAGGATATCCCTGGTAGGAACACCTCTGAGAAAGGCTGCAGAAGTAGATGCAGCCCTGGTGGCTTGAGATCTGATCCCCTGGGAGATAGGTTTTCCATGGTGCTTATAGCAGAAATGAATGCAATGGCTTATCCATTTAGAAATGGCTTGTTTTGAAATAGCCTTCCCCTCTGTCCCTGCAGCAAATGCTACCAGCAATTGTTCAGATTTTGAGATTTAGTCCTGTCCAAGTAGAATCTAAGTTGTTTGTGTACATCCAAGGAATGCAGACTCCGTTCCCCTTTGTTCTGGTGATTGGGAAAGAAGGTTGGCAAATAAATGGACTGATTAAGAGCCACACTGGAAACCACCTTGGGCATAAAGGATGAATTGGTCCTGAGAGATACCCTGTCTGCATGAAAGATGATGAAAGGCTCTACTGCCATAATTGCCTGTAATTCAGATATCCTTCTAGCTGAACTGATTGCTAAAAGGAAGGCTGTTTTCCAAGAAATAAATTTTAAGTCTGTAGTAGCAGTTGGCTCGAAAGGAGGTAGAGTGAGTTTCTCCAAAACAAAGTTAAGGTCCCAGACAGGGGTAGGAGCTCTCCTGGGTGGTCTCACGTTTTTTGCCCCTATGAGATATTGCTTGAGCAGAGGGTGAGAGAAGAGGGATGGTTCTGTATTATAATGAGCTGAAATAGCTGAGGCGTGGATTTTAATGGAGTAGAAAGATAGGCCCTTGTGAAGCATTTCAGTTAAGTATTCGAAAATCTGAGGTAAATTGGATGCTGCTGTGCTCATCCCTAAAGATTGGTTCCAGGCACAGAATATTTTCCATTTGTCAGCATAAGATTTTCTAGTACTAGGTCTCCTTGCTTCCAAGATAACATCCATCACAGGTTTGCTGAGAGATGATAGGGATGAATTTAAGCGATTAGCCAGGCTGCAAGGTTCAATGTTGGAAGCTGAGGGTACAGAATTTGGTTCTCCTGCTGAGACAGCAGAAAAGGGGTCTGAGGCAGGTGACATGGAGATATTTGTGACACACTGTGCAGGAGAGGGTACCAGTGTTGGCGCGGCCAGTCTAGAGCAATTAAAATCATCCTTGGTTTGTCCTGTTTGACTTTTAGTAGAACTTTGGAGAGCAGAGGCAGAGGGGGAAAGGCATAGACTGATAGGTTTTTCCAGCTGAAGGACAGAGCATCCACTTTCCAGGCTTGTTTGTGGGGAGTCCTTGTGCAAAACTTGTCCAACTGGTAGTTCTGGAGAGAGGAGAATAGATCTATGTCTAGGCTCTCCCATTTGCTTGTCAACATGTTGAAAATTCGTGCTTCCAGTTTCCATTCATCTGGATCCATGAGGTTTCTGCTTAGCCTGTCTGCCAGCGTATTCAATTTTCCTGGCAGGAATTGAGCTTGTAGGTGCACTTGGTAGCTCAAGGCTGTGTTCCACAATGCCATGGCTAGTCTGCAGAGGGGGTAGGAATGTGTACCCCCTGCTTGTTTATGTACCACATAACCGTGGTGTTGTCCGTCCTTACCATTAGTTGTCCTGGAAGAATGTAGTCCTTGAAGGCTGTCAGAGCATTCTGTACAGCTAACATTTCTTTTTGATTGATATGTAGGTGCATTTAATTTGGGTTCCATTTGCCCTGAATGCACTTCCCTGCCAGATGAGCCCCCCCATGCGTAGTCTGATGCATCTGTAGTTAGGGTATGGGCGGCAGGGGGTAGTGTGAATGGTAGTTCCTTGTTTTGGTGGCAGGCCTGTGCCCACCATAGGAACTCCAAGCGTAGGCAAGGTATGATAGGAATTCATTGTTTCCAGGCTGTGAAAATGTTGACTCCATAGACTTTTTAGATACCACTGTAATTTCCTCATATGCAGTCTTGCATATGGAATTAGAAGAATGCAGGAGGCCATGAACACCAAGGCTTGCAGTATTTGTCTTGCAGATAGCAGGATTTTTGTGGCCACTTGTTTTAAGTAAGTTACCAAATGAATTTGCTTCTCTGGGGTGAGGAAAGCCATCTGGGCAGTTGTATTCAAGCTTGCACCCTCTGGGTAGTTGTATACAAGCTTGCACCCAGGAATGTAATCTGTTGATGGGGTACCAATTGTGATTTCTTTTTGTTTACTGTGTACTCCAGATAGGTTAGAACCCTTTTTACAAACACCAGATGATTTAAAAGTATGCCCTGGTTTTCTGCCTGAATTAGACAATCATCCAGGTATGGATATATTTGAATATTTCTTTGCCTGCAAAATGCAATCACTGGAGCTAGGCACTTTGTGAATACCCTGGGTGCAGTAGACAAGCCAAAGGGCAGCACAGAGAACTGATAATGCAAGTAGCCTGCTTTGAAGCGTAGGTGTCTTCTGCAAGATTCCCTGATTGGGATGTGCAGGTATGCCTCTTTTAAATCTAGAGTTGCTAACTAGGCATCTTTGCCCAGCATAGGAAGTAACTGGTGAAGAGTCAGCATTTTGAATTTTGGAATGTCCAGAAAGGTGTTTAGAGTAGACAGGTCCAGGATTGGATGCCATGATTTGTCTTTTCTGAGTACCAGAAAAAGCCTGGAATAGAAACCTTGTCCCTTTTCCTCTTCTGGTACCAGCTGAATAGCCCCCATGCTTAAGAGTGTAAGTACTTGTTTTTGAGCTTCTGCCCACTAATTGGGGGGCAGGTCTGGCCACCCGTTTGGTGTTGGCAACGTGTGAAAATGAAATATGTATCCCTGGGACACTATATTTAAAACCAATTTGTCCTGGGTTAGGAATTCCCAGTTCTCTGCATGAAGAGCAATCTTTCCCCCCAAAGGGGCAGTTAAAAGATAAGTGCTTGGGATTTTTAAAAGGAAGTCATTGAGACTGTTTACCATAGGGGGGTGTCTTGCTATTTCCAGATTTGGAAGTGGAGGCCCCCCACTGCTTAGTTCTGAGAGTCCCCTGGGGCTGAAACCTGGGGTTTTTGCTGTGTCTGGATTTAGCTTGAGAGGATCTGGAATGGACTGGAAAGGACCAATTCTTAGTAGGTCAGTGCCTACTAAATATTGGAGGTTGCACTTGTAAAAAAATCTTTAACAGTTTGCATAGATTTAGCTTCATCTTCCATCTTTTTAAGAACTTCTTCAGCCTTATTGCCAAACAGGCAGTCCTGATTTAAAGGAGCATCCAACAATTTAGCTTTAACATGATCAGGCAAAGATTTCTCCTTAAGTCAAGCATGCCTTCTAAGCACAGACCCTGTAACAGCAGCCCTGCAAGAGGCCTCTAAAGAATCAAAACCACATAGCAAAGTATGTTTTCCACCTTGTTCAGCAGAATGCATTAAATCCTGTAAATCTTTATTTTCCACACAGTCAGGAATCAACATAATTTTCTGTTTAAGCAGTCCAATAATATGCTGTTGATATTTTAACATATGAAATTGGCAGTTTAAAGCTATGATTGCCAAGGCTGCAGAGGTATAAACCTTTTTACCCACCTATCCAGCGCCCTGGAATCTCTATCAGAAGGGGTAGGATTTTTAGCAGTAGAAGCCTTAATGCCCTTGGGCCCCTGAGAAATGGTTTCTGGATCTGCAACAGGATTTTTGAAAAGGAATTTGTGGGACTCAGGAACCCTGTAGTATCTGTCAGGTTTACTAGGAGCTGGAGGCAGGGAATCAGGGGCCAAACTGGATTCCGAGAACACATCATCAACAATGTCTAGTACAGGAGGTATAGCCAAAGGCATATCCTGAGGTAGAAGAAGGAAATCCTTAAGCCTCTTTTTTGAATCAGAAAATTCCTGGCTTTCCCAGTGGAAATGCTCCCTTAAAGTATGTAAGTTTCCCTAAAAGAAAAATCCTTTGGAGGAGAAGCAGTGGGAATGGAATCCTCTGCATCAGAATCCTCATAAGTAGGTATGAACAAATCCAGGTCATTAGAAGAGTCAAACGAAACAGAATCCTGATCAGAAGATTCATAATCAAGCTCAGGCCTAGGCCTCTTGAGGGGGGGTTGACTACCCCTGATTAGAGTAATTAGATCTTCAGCCATTTTTATCATTTGTTCTTTAGGCATAGGGGCCTGAACGTCAGTTTTTTAGACATTGATCGAGATTTAGGCCTTAGTAATGAAGGCGGTGTTGATTTAATATGCAAGTCTGTAGGCCTGAATACACCCTCAGAGGCCGGTGCCTGCACAGCGGCTCTGGACCCATCCAAGGTAGAGAAATCCGCGGGTTCCATACATGAAGTATCTCGCGGCATTCCGGACTTCGAATGGGTCTCAGTAGAGGCTTGCGAATCAGAAGTAGCAGGTATCAGGGGCTGCGAAAGCACCTTACTGAGTACCGGCAATCTGGCGACTGGCTTAGGAGAAGCGAAGTCGGCAGTTTTGGACCTTGGCCACCTGCATCTGTCTTTATCTTTGCGTTTTTTCGGAATCCCAATAGTCGGATGGCTAACCAACGACATTTCTGGATAATTAAGCTGAGAACCGAAATATTTAGAGGCAAAAATGTCCCGACGATGGATAGTGCGCTGATTAAATAAAGCGGAAAACCGACAGCAGGTATGTTGTGGTCAGGGCCTAGGCAAGGAATACAGTATGAATGAAAATCTTTATGAGGTATTTGCTTTCCACAAGTAATGCAATTATTAAATCTTACTGACATCGGTAAGGAGCAAGAAAAAGTTTCCCCAACGGGGTACTTAGCTTTAAGTTGAAGACTTCGGTTCTGAAACTCGAAAATGACAATTTCAGGAGTCAGCTGACTGACACTTGCGAACTAATTCTGCTTCGGGCACCGTACAGCAAGAAAGACTGATGTAATGGTGTCAGCTGCATGTTTTATACCCCTGACGACCTGACGTCATGGAAGAAGGGACAGCAAGCGACGCAGGACCCAAGACTTTGTTAATCAGGCCGACTGAGGGCAACCTGCCAGCAGATTGCCCAAATGTAATGACTGCAACAGTGAAACACAAAGAACATCCTTTGGGTGAGGGTCAAAGGGAAGATGAGGAGGGTGGTATGGATCTCTTTTCCAAGAACCCATGCAGGATTGCCCTAGCAAACCCTGCTCTAGACCTGGAAATATGGTCCAGTTTGTAGTGTTTGGTGAAGGTATGGACAGATGTCCATGTAGCTGCCTCTAGAATGGAAGTAGTGTCCAGCTGTTTGTAGAAGGCTCCAGATGAGGCCATGGCTCCAGTGGAGTGGGCTTTAATTTTTTAAGTTAGATGTTTGCCATGGTAGGTGTAACAAAAGGAGATGGCCCTAGAGATCCAGTCACAAATAGTCTGCTTTCTTACCGCTTTTCCCAGAGCTCTAGAGTGAAAGGAGACAAACAACTTCCCTGATTTCCTAAGGAACCTGGTCTTGTCAAGATAGAATCTTAGCTGTATGTGAACATTAAGGGAATGTGGGACTCTCTCATTCTCATTCTGGGCACATGGAAAAAAGGTGGGGAGGTGACTATACTGGTTTAGGGGCAGCTCATTGACCACATTAGGCATGAAGCACAGGTTGGTCCTTAGGGTCACCCTATCCTTGTGGAAGATTAGAACGGCCTGGAGCTCTGACACTCTCCTGGCTGATGTCAAGGCCATCAAAAGTACAGTCTTCCAAGTGCAGTATTTTAGACAGGCTTTTGTTTCTGGTTCAAAAGGAACAACAGTGAGCTTCTCTAAAATATAGTTACAGGTCCCATGGGGTTGGAACTGGCCACCTGGGGGGCCTGAGGTGCAGTACTCCCTTAAGGAATAACTTCACTGGAAGTTAGGAGACAAGAGGAGGATCAAGAGGCAGACAAGTTGAAATAGTAGCTAGGGGGGGCCTTAACAGAAGAATATGCCTTGAAATGGGTCTAGCTGTCTTTGAAGACACCAGATGGAGAATCTTTCCCATTTGGACAAATAAGATCTCCTAGTATTTGGTTTCCTGCAAGACAATAAGCATGTCCTCAGTGTAAAGGTCTGAAAGGGATCAAAACTATCACCCACAGGATTAGATTCAGAGATTCCAAGTGGGGATGGATTAGGAATCCCTTGTCCTGTGTGAGAAGGTCCACTCTGTGAGGTAACCTGTGATGATTGCACCTGGCTAAATGCAGAAAGAGGGGGGAACCAATGCTGTCTTGGCCAAAAGGGAGTCACCAACAAGACTTTCGGTTTTCCTGCTGAATTTTCAACAGGACATTTTGTAGGAGTGGGAAGAGGGGAATGCATAGAGAAACATCCCCTTCCATGAGATAGAACAGGCATCCATTGCCTTCACTAGGGGGGCTAGGTGCCCTGGTACAAAACAGTGGAAGTTGTCTATTCAGAGGGGAGGCACACAGATCTATTTCTGGTGTACTTTACTTGTGGACTATGTCCAGGAACACATTCCTATGTAGCATCCATTCGTGGGATTGTGACATGGTCCCGATCAAGGTGTCTGCCTGAGTGTTCTGAGCTGAGGGAATATAGACTGTCTGCAGGTTGACTCCATGCTGGGCTGCCAATTGCCAGGCCTAAAGTGCAAGTCTGCATAGCAAGTAAGATTTTGTACCTGTCATGTTTGTTCACATACCACAGAACTGTAGTGTTGTCTGTGAACAACTTCAGGGGGTCTTGCTTCAGAATGTGTTGGAAGGCCCACAGAGCAAGGATGGTGGCCCTCATTTCTCTAATGTTGATGTGCTCCCGCTTGAAGGGGCCTGTCCATGTGCCTTGCACCATCAAGCTGCCCACAGCAGCCCCCCAGCCCAGGTCTGAGGCATCTGTGTATATCTCCTGGACTGGGGTGAAGGGTTGTAATTGGGACTTGATTCAACCACCAAAGGATCTCCTTCCTTAGGCATGGAAGGAAGGGAATGTTGTGGTCCAAAGGTTGGGAGTGTTGGGTCCATGTGAACCTCAGGTACCACTTGAATTTTTCTCATGTGGAGTCTTGCCAGTGGCAACATGGGTACAGTGGAGGCCATATGTCCTAATAGTCTGAGATATTGTCTTGCTGTCAGAGCAGAGGCATGGAGGACAAACAACAAGTACTGCTTCAGGCTTTCCACCTTTTGGGGTGGAAGGAATGCCCTCATGACATCTGTCCTTATTCTGCACCCCAGGAAAACTTGGTCCTGGGAGGGGTTTAGTTTGGACTTGGGGAAACTGATGTTGAACCCCAGGGATTGCAGGACAGAGATGACTTTTTGGAGATGGATGTGTAGGGAAGTGGAGCAACCTGCCTGGATCAGGATGTCATCCAGGTACAGAAATATCTGAATCCCTTGGAACCTGCAATAGGCTACAGTACCATTGGAGTAGACACTTGGTGAATACCCCTGGAGCAGTAGAAATCCCAAAGGGCAAGGCACAGAACTGAAAATGAGAGGCACCCACAGAGAATCATAAATACTTCCGGTAGTTGGGCCTTATGAGGATATGTAGATAGGCATCTTTGATGTCCAAATTGGCCAGAAATGGCTGAGGCATTATCAGGGGGGAAAGAGTCTAGTGTGTAAGCATGCAAAAAGTAGGTAGTTGTAGAAAAAATAGGTCTCCATGGGCCATCTTTCCTTGGGACTAGTAAAATTCTGGAGTAAAAGCTCTTTCCCTTTTCTGACAGAGGGACAGGTTGGATAGTCCCTTGAGAGAGGAGGCTCTCTAAGACTGTCTGGAAAAGGGGCACCTGGTCCTTTGGTGGTTGTGGGATGCCTCTTAAGTAGGGAGGAATGACCCAAGTAATGAAGTAACCCTTTTCTATAACAGACAAGACACATTTGTCTGAGGTAATGCTTTGCCAGATGGGAAGACAGTGAGAGAGTCTTTGGGATAGGGGAATGGAATCCAGAGGGGGTGAAGGGGAAAGCAGGTAGTCACAGACTACCTGCCCTGTCGTGAAACTGAGGTTTCTGAACTGCAGTCTCAGCAGGCCTGGAAGAAGGTTGCTGCTTCCTGGAGCTCCTTTTGCTCCTAGAATGACGGGTAGGAGTTTCCTGATGAACTGTGTTTTGGTGGGATAATTCCTATGGAATTTAGGGACTGGAGACACAAACAAATGTTTTAAGTCTTGTAATTCCTTCCCCTTTTGCTGAAGAGTTTTGAAAAGCTCTGCCCCTTTAGCCCCAAAAAGGGTAGAACTGGCCAAGGGTGCATCCAGAAGTTTAGCCCTGATATCATCAGGTAGGGGTTGGAGTCCCAGACAAAAATACCTTCTAAGCATTGAGGCAGAAGCTGTTAATCTGGCCGAGGCCTCTGCAGCATCATGGCTGCATGTGATCAAGTGGCTTGTTACTTGAGAGGACAAGGAGATCAGGCTAGATATTTGAGCATTAGAAGGTGAGTCTGGGAGATCAGACAAAAGGGCCAGGGCATACTGCTGGTAGTTAACTGCCCTAAAAGTCAAAGTGGTAGAGGTGTATGCGTTCCATGGTCTTACTGTCCTTATCAGTGGGAAGGACAGAGGTGGACTGAAGTAATCTGGAGGGTTTGTCTGCAGAGACCAAAACAGTGTCAGGGTCTGCAACAGGACATTTAATCAGAAATTTGGCCCCTTCTAGGACCTTATGAAACCTGTCAGTCCTTCTAGGGGATAGTGGTTGGGCATCAGGGTTTTTAGAGGCTGCATTGAAGGTGTCCAAAAAGGCTCGTAAGACTGGAGGGATGGCAGAAGGTGAAGGAGTGTCCATTTGTAAGAGTTCACACTTTGAACCTTGGACATTTCAGAGGAATCCCATTTAAAAAAATATGGTTTCACCAAAGGTGAGGTCCACTCCTGAGGAGTCTGCCTCATTAGAGTCATCATCAGGGAAGGCATACCCAAGAGTGGAAGGCAACTGACAGGCATAGGAAAGGTAGTCCTCTGAAGAGGAATCTGAAGAGTCCTCAGCTTCAAGAGGAAGAGGATCTTCAGTCTGAGGCCTAGGACTGACAACTGAAGGGGCAGTCAGAGGGGAAGCAGGCATAGAAGGCCTAAGGGCCATGAAGGCATTAAATAAGCTTTGAGGGAAAGCTTGCCAATCAGGCAGGCTTTCTGAAGGAGGAGTGACATGTTTTGTCTTTTGTTTCCTTTTTAAGGAAGAGGTAGGCCTGGAGGGCATATGGCCTAAGGATGGCCTAGGTTCAGACTGTTCTAAAGCAGTGGAAGGACCAGTCGGAACGTCAGTTGTGAGCCGAAGTTCCCCCTTGTTGTCGAAGCCTGATGTCTCCAAAACCTGAATGGATGTGCTTTTAACCCTAGGTTCTGTGACCTCCCAAATGGTACTCACTATACCTAACTCAGCTGGTTCTGTACGTTCCTCCAGGCGAACATCGGCCAAAGGGGAAATGTTGGGTGGAGGAGGTGCAGCAGTAGGTTCAGGCCTGGAAACTTTGGCCTTCTTTTTTGGTGGCTCAACGGTCTGACTGGACAGCCCTTCCATCTTCAGAGACAGATGTTTAAGATGCTGGTTTTCTAAATAGATGTTTAGTGCATGCAGATGGTTGCGGAGAATCTTAAGAATGAAGGCCTGACAAACCGCACAGGTTTTATGCTCGTGGTTGGACCCAAAAGGCAGACGTCGTGGGCGTCCTTATTGGGGATCTGACGTCCGCACCTACACTTTCCTTTCCTGGATAACATGAACCTAAGCAAGCATACAGTGACCAAAAAGAGAAGAAGAAAACAGCCACAATGGGGTACTTATCTTAAATCTGAAGATGTGATGGCAGAAACTGCAGGAAGAGCTGACGTTTGACTGCCAGCAGAGAAGTTCTGAGGAAAGTTACGTGCAGACGTCAGTTTCATGGCCCATGCACCCTACAACTAATGTCAGACTTCCCACTTACCTTGCAGTGACTAAAGCTTTTGTGAACTGGCCGGACGTTCGGGTAGCTAAGCAGAAGATGACCCAAAGGTTAAGAATACTGCAAAATGGGAACAGAAGAACATCTGTAAAATGCGATATTTTTTGCCTACCAGGTAATTTAATTTCAAAATATTTTTCAAAGTTAGCTGGACTGAAATTAACCTCTTCTCTTCCAGTATCCTCTGTTACAATATTAATTTTAGCAGTTACCATACAGCCTGACATACAGTTCCATTTTTCTTTCTGTCCAGCAGGACCCACCATTGGTAGATTTTTTAACACAAGCCACTTTACAAATACATTTTCAGCACAATCATCTGTACAAATCAGTTTTATATACAAATGTCACATCATTCTTTAAAAAACTCCAGCTAGCTATGCTGGCATATGTTACACATCCACCGCACTACTTCTCCTAGCATAGCTGGCAATACCTCGCATCTTCACATCTCTCCCCCTTTGAAGACTCAAGCTAGTTTTTCAAGTGCCCCTTGAGAAATGTGGCTTGAAGAACATTAAGCCTGTCTGGGACTACATTAACCCATACCATGTCTTGAGAAGCCATCTGCATTGGCATTGTTGACCCCACTACAGTGCTGCGCTGTCATGTCATAATGTCTGCAACCCTAGGGTCCACCTTAGTAACTTGGCTACATAAAGCCAGCCAGCAAAATGCCATGGAGTCTCCTCCAGCTTCCTACTGCAAATACTCAGCACCAGGGGCTCCTTATCATGGTATGGTTTCATCATGTTAACATGATACAATCTGTGCCCCTGCCTTCTGCATAGCAGTTCTACCATGTAGTTAACATCACTGACCTTCCTTACCACTTTGAATGGTCCCTTCACGCTGCCTGCAGCTTACTGAGTCCGAGAGAAATGAGCACCATAACCTGCTGTCCCACAGCATACTCTCAGTCTCAAGCATTCCTGTCAAACCAGAACTTTTTCCTGCTGTTGGGCTTCTGCCAGGTTCTCCTGGGCCAAGCCCATGAGCTTCCTAAGCCCTGTCCTAAGGTTTAGGACATAAGCCACAACAGGCTCCTGGTGGGATTCACACACTCCCTCCCACTCATCATGAATCAAATCTAAAGGCCCCCTTACCTTATGCCCATACAGCAACGCAAAGGGTGAAACACCTGTGGATTCCTGGGGTACCTCTCTATATGCAAACAGCAGATGGACCAAATATTTCTCCCACTCTTTCTTAAACTGGTCTGCAAATGCCCTTAGTATGGTCTTTAGTGTAGACTTTAACCTCTCCATAAGACCATTAGTCTGGGGATAGTAGGGGTGGTCTTTAGATGCTTTTCCTCACAGCTCTTCCACAGATAGGCCAGCAGGTCTGACATGAAACTGGTACATCTGTCAGTATTTCTCTCTGGAAACTTACCCTGCTGAAAATATCTAACAAAGCATTTTCAACCTTCTGTGCCTCAATGGAGGACAGGGCCACTGTCTCAGGGTATGCAGTAGCATAATCTACCACCACTATGACATACTTCTTCCCTGTGGAACTTGAGGTATTCAGAGGCCCCACAATATCCATATCTACCCTCTGAAATGGCTCCTCAATCATAGGCAAAGGCATCAAAGTGCCTTGACTTTGTCTTCTGCCTTGCCTACTTTTTGGCACTGATACCCTGCTACATCCATTGTAATCCCAGGCCAATAACACTTCTGCACAATACATCTATCAGTAATCTTTATGCCCATATGAACTGCAAAAGAAATGTCATGGGCTATGGCTAGAAGTGCCAGACAGTAGGCTCTAGGCACTACCAAATGCTTTATTACCTCACCCTGTAGCTCGCCCTTAGGGGTCCAATCTCTATACAGTAACCCTTTGTTCCAGTATACAGACTCCCCTCTTCCTTGAGGATCAGGTGCCTCCCTATCTACCTCCCTCAAGCCTCTTAGTGTAGGGTACAAGAGCTGAGCCTATCTCAACTCTATCTCTGCAACCCTTCCTATGTCCCTTTCCACAGGAAGCCTGGTATACTCTGACAGTGGTGCCTCACTGTACATCCTGTCCAAGGGAACATCAGTTCCTACCACCAACTGTGGGTCACCTTCAGGCTTACTGCTACAGGGTAGCTCCATCCATGAAATAGCCACCTCATCTGCCCTGGCTTCAGATATGGGGTCTGTCTGAGTCTCCCCAGGCTTCCAGACCCACGTGCCTGCCTCCAAGTCTGACTGCTTGTAGCTGCATGCACACAAGGTACTGCATTATCAAAATAATTCCCTATCAAGACATCTGCAGGAATGTACTCAAACACACCTACTTGCTTGGCTCCTTTTCTACCCTCGTAGTCAAGGTGAACCCTGGCCAAAGGAATTTGGAATAGGGTCCCTCCTAAAACTCTGACTGGAGTGGACTGCCCACTGCAGGCTTCAGAATAGTTATATCAGAGGCTGTGTCTCTCTTAGCAGTGGCCTGTTTTCCATCCACTAAGATAAGATACAAACTCCGGTGATAGTTTTGTACCTCTGTTGTCTCCAGGCAACTTACCACTGG